>NC_053022.1:210306620-210561889 GCF_003073215.2 Triticum urartu | reverse complement strand
CTATATAAAAAATACTGGA
This sequence comes from Triticum urartu, assembly GCF_003073215.2. Lineage (NCBI taxonomy): Eukaryota > Viridiplantae > Streptophyta > Magnoliopsida > Poales > Poaceae > Triticum > Triticum urartu. Next base: position 210,561,870 of record NC_053022.1, on the reverse strand, counting down.
GTAAATAACTACCGGAGGGGGGCACCTGGTGAGCACAAAACACCAGGGCACGCTAGGCCCCCCAGGCGCGCCATGGTGGGTTGTGCTTAGCCCAGTGATGACCACAAGTATAGGGTGAGGGAGTCCTGGATTAGGGGGTCCTCGGACAACCGTACTATATACTTTGGCCGGACTATTGTACTATGAAGATACAAGATTGAAGACTTCGTCCCGTGTCCGGGTGGGACTCTCCTTTGGGTGGAAGGCAAGCTTGGCAATTCGGATATGTAGATCTCCTCCCTTGTAACCGACTCTGTGTAACCCTAGCCCCCTCCGGTGTCTATATAAACCGGAGGGTTTAGTCCGTAGGACAACAACAATCATAATCATAGGTTAGCTTCTAGGGTTTAGCCTCTACGATCTCGTGGTAGATCAGCTCTTGTAATACTCATATCATCAAGATCAATCAAGCAGGAAGTAGAGTATTACCTCCATCAAGAGGGCCCAAACCTGGGTAAACATTGTGTCCACCGCCTCCTGTTACCATCAGCCTTAGACGCGCAGTTCAGGACCCCCTACCCGAGATCCGCCGGTTTTGACACCGACTTTGGTGCTTTCATTGAGAGTTCCACTGTGCCGTCATGATAAGGCCTGACGGCTCGTCTAGTTATCAAGGACAACATTACCTCTGGGGGAGCCCTGGCTGTAGGCCAAGCTCTCCGACTAGGCGGCTTCGTCATGACCGCCCGTTCGGCCGTCGCACCGATGATGACTTCTCGGGTCATCAAAAACAGCCTCCACATCGACTCGGGATTTACCGAGCAGATGGATCCACTAGAGCTCTCTTCTTTGAATGAGCTCTTGGATTGCATCGCCGCCTTGGGAGTCGCTATGGACTATGATCGGATCGGGCTTAAACCCGGCCGAAGGGAGATTAACTCTCCCCCGGTCACCCATCAGATAGCGGTGGTGGAGGAGCGACACGGCGATTCTTCCTCTATTTTAAGGACAAACTATGTACGGATTCCCGAGCTCTCCGAGCCGGATACCTATCTACGGGAGGACATGGCCCAATCTTCGAACCTAGAATCGGATAGCGAGCCAGGACTATGGGGCAACGTCCCAGAGCCCGAACTGCCAAGCTCGGAAACTCCTCTGCCCCTTGGTCTCAGATCGGGTCAGGGTTTGGACCTAAATCTACCCACCCACCTTCACATAAGTGATCTTTCCCACATTAGACAAGAGCCCCAAGAGACAGTACATCATTTTTGGGCTAGATTCCTCCTTGTAATGAGCAAGGTCAAGGAATGTCGCAAGGAAGACGCAATTTCATTCTTTTGCAAAAATTGCACAAACAAGGGAATCCTCAATGCCATAAGTATCCATGACATAGCACACTTCGCTGACTTGGCGGCCTTAGTACAGAAGTACTGTGCGATGGAAAGCAGCTGGAAAACCCAAAAAAAATTCTATGATCCTCCAGCTCTCACTAAACCCTCCGTCCGAACTAAAAGGGTGTACTCTCGTAAGTCACCCGGCCCAATTACAAAGAAACCAAAGCCCACTACAGGGCAAGGAACCGTATTGGAGGGATGGCTCAATGGACCATGCAAAATTCACAGTACACCGGATACCATGCCAACACATAGCCTTAGAGCATGTTGGATACTCCAGCAGGCGGCCATGAGCGGCGAGGACCTCCTCATCAACAATACCATAGAGTACCATCCCATGGAAAATAACAATACAGTACTGACAGTCTTCGAGACTTTCGCCTCAAATAATAGGCGCAAGCAAGCACTCCGCAGCCTCGCCGAAGTATGCCACATAGCAACAATAAATCCATGGAATGGCACGGCTATAACCTTCAATGCCAGTGACGAACCTCAATTCCGAACAGCCCGAGCACCAGCCGCTTTGGTCCTTAGTCCAATTGTGGACGGCTTCCGACTTACGGAAGTGCTCATGGACGGTGGCAGCGGATTAAACCTCATCTACGAGGAGACTCTTAGCAAAATGGAAATAGACAAGAGCCGCATTGAGCAAAGCAGCACGACCTTCCGAGGAATAATCCCTAGTCGGGAGGCATGATGTGCAGGAAAGATCACACTAGATGTGGTATTCGGCATGCCGGAGAATTACAGGTCTAAAGAAATTACATTCCAAGTGGCCCCGTTTAGTAGCGGATACCACGCCCTTTTAGGGCGGGAGGCATTCACGATCTTCCAAGCTATACCCCATTATGGGTAGATGAAGCTCAAGATGCCCCGGGCCAAATGGAATCATCACTCTAGCTAGTGATCCGGACATAGCACTCCGCGTCGAAAATAAAACCGCCGCACTGGCCCTCGAGGCGTTATCTGAAGCCCTCGCGGCCGAAGAATTAACTGCGCTGCGCTCCACAGTGGACAGGGACGACATGGCACTCAACAAAAGACCCAAATCCACCTCTTTTAAACCAGCGGACAAAACAGTCAAATTCCAGGTCCACCCAACGGACCCTACAAAAACAGCATCCATCGTGGCACAGCTTAACCCCACAACAGACGCCGCACTATGGGAGTTCTTGCATGAGAATTGGGACATCTTCGCCTGGCATCCTTCAGACATACCAGGAATCCTACACAGGCTGGCGGAGCATAGCCTAAACATTCTAAAGGGATTCAAGCCGGTCAAACAGACTCTTCGGCGTTTCTCAGAGCCTAAGTGACAAGCCATGGGAGAGGAGCTACCCAAGTTACTCGTGGCCGGATTCATTAGAGAAATAAAACACCCGGACTAGCTAGCAAACCTGGTGATGGTACCAAAGAAGGACAAATCCTGGCGCCTATGTGTCGATTTCAAGGACCTTAACAAGGCTTGCCCCAAGGATCCCTTCCCCCTCCCCCGCATCGATCAAATTATAGACGCTACCGCAGGACATGACTCATTGTGTTTCCTCGACGCATACTCCTGATACCATCAAATCAAGGTGGCGGAGTCCGATCAAGCCGCAACGGCATTCATCACTCCATACGGCCCCTTCTATTTTAACTCCATGCCTTGCGGGCTCAAAAACGTCGGTGCAACCTATCAACGTATGATTCAGACATGCCTGGAAGCACAAATCGGCAAAATGGTGGAGGCATACGTAGACGATGTGGTCATTAAAACAAGACATGTCGAATCCTTAATAGACGACTTGAGGCTTACGTTCGCAAATCTCCGAACATATGACATCAAGCTCAATCCGGAAAAATGCGTTTTCGGCATGCCCGCCGGAAAGTAGGCTTCATCATTTCCAATAGAGGAATTGAAGCAAATCCAGCTAAAATCCAAGCTCTGTCACAGTTGGCTACCCCAACAGACCTCAAGCAAATCAAGAAAATTAACCGAATGTGTGGCTGCCTTAAGCCGCTTTATCTCCCGACTAGGAGAAAAGGCATTACCTCTTTATCGCGTTCTTCGGTGCACCGAACACTTCGAGTGGACGGATGCGGCCACGGCCGGATTGGAAGAAATAAAAGCCCTCTTAGCCAACAACCCAATCTTGGCCGCGCCAAATATCGGCGAACCAATGCTATTATATATAGCGGCAACACACCAGGTTGTAAGCGCAGTGCTCGTCGTTGAACGAGAGACGGATGGACATAAGTTCCTGCTTCAAAAGCCGGTATACTACGTATCCACTGTCCTCACTCCATGCAAATCACGGTACCCACATTATCAAAAGATAGCATACGCGGTCTTCATGGCATCCCGAAAACTACGACACTACTTTCAAGAGTGTTCAATTACGATGGCCTCTGAAGTACCACTCAACGACATAATAAATAACCGCGATGCCATGGGCCGGATTTCCATATGGGCTATTGAGCTCCTCCCATTCGACATAACATACAAACCTCGGCGAGCCATTAAGTCGCAAGTACTGGCTGATTTCGTTGCCGAATGGACATAAGCCGAACTCCCTAAAGAGTACGGCGCATACTCCAATTGGATCATGCGCTTCGACGGCTCTAAGATGCTGGCTGGTCTGGGGGCAGGCGTCGTCTTGACATCCCCCACTGGAGATACAGTACAATACGTGCTCCAAATATTATACACAGACTCCAACAATGCAGCAGAATATGAGGCCCTGTTGCATGGTATCTGGATGGCAGTCTCCATGGGCATTCAATGCCTAGAGGTGCATGGGGATTCGAACCTTGCAATATCTCAAATAAATTGAGACTTTGACGCCAAGGACCCAAAAATGGCAGCTTACCGCAATGCCATCCTCAAAATGTCAGCTCGGTTCGAGGGGCTCTAATTCCACCATGTGGTCCGAGAAAACAATCAAGCGGCGGATATCCTCGCCCGCATCGGCGCTAAGCACGACCCTGTCCCACCTAATATCTTCTTGGAAAGGCTGTTTAAGCCATCCGTGGTATGGGAAGGGGAGACCGGCAACAGCAGTTCGGATCCTGCCACAACACCAGATCCCGAGCACTCTGACGTAATTGGAGGCTCCGCCACCGAAATAACACCTTCGGCCCACGTGATTATGGCTGTCATCGCCCCGTGGACAAAACCCTTCTTGGCTTACCTAAATAGGCAAGAACTCCCTGAGGACCCAAACGAGGCACATTGTATTGTGCGGCGGTCTAAAGCCTACAAGGTCCACGGGGGAGAGCTTTATAAGAAAAGCGCTACCGGAGTACTTCAAAGGTGTGTCTCCGAAGAGGAAGGACGGCAACTTTTGGCAGAAATTCATGCCGGACTTGGCGGCCATCACGCCGCAGCTCGGGCCCTTGTAAGCAAGGCCTTCCGTACAGGTTTCTACTGGCCGACAGCCCGAGCAGACGCACAGGACCTCGTCCAACATTGCATCGGTTGCCAGCTTTTGACAAACCAAAGCCATATGCCACCTACGGCTCTCCAAACAATCCCCATTACTTGGCCCTTTGCGGTCTGGGGGCTTGATATGGTCGAACCCCTTAAAGGAGGAAGCCATAAGAAAAGGTACCTGTTGGTCATGGTAGATAAATTCACGAAATGGATAGAAGCCAAACTAGTTAAAACGGTGAAGTACGGACCAGTGATAGACTTCGTATTCGGGGTTGTACACCATTATGGCGTCCCCCACAGCATGATCACCGATAACGGCTCAAACTTCACATCTGACGAGGTAAAAACTTGGTGTAGCAACATGGGCATTAAGCTCGATTATGCCTCCGTCTATCACCCCCAAACAAACTGTCAAGTCGAATGAGCAAACGGTCTTATTATGAGCGGCATTAAACCCAGATTAGTGCGATCCTTGAAGGAATCAGATATGCACTGGGTTGAGGAGCTCGACTCCGTACTATGGGGGTTGCGGACCACGCCGAATCGCACTACCAGATACACACCGTTTTTTATGGTGTCTGGCGCAGAGGCGGTACTGCATGCCGACATCATTCATGACTCACCTCGAGTGTGCATGTACGAAGAGAAAGAAGCCGAGCTTGATCGACAGGACAGTTTAGACGCCCTGGAGGAGGAGTGTGACGTTGCAAAAGCCCGCTCCGCATTCTATCAGCAACAGGCTCGACGGTATCAAAGCAGAAAAGTACGGGCCAAAACTTATAACGTTGGCGAACTCGTTCTACGCCTACCAGGGAAGAAAAAGGACAAGCTCAAGCCCAAATGGGAAGGTCCCTTCGTCATTGACAAAGTTCTAACTGGTGGAGCGTACCGTCTACGGGATGCATCGGACAATCGACTCGAGCCAAACCCATGGAACGCGGCCAGACTCCGAAGGTTCTACGCCTAGTGTCGGACTCTGTGTTCGTCTCCTTACCTCCGCCTTTATATATATATATATATCTGTTATCTGTCTTTCTTTCTTTCTTCCCTTTTTCTTTACGGCCTTAAAAGGTTAAAATGTGTCTTGACTACACAATCTTGACGCGCCTTGCGTGCTCATTATACCTGGGGGCTTCTTATACAGAAGCTTAATATAATTACATTCCGGGCTCTATGCCTCGTGCACATGTGTTACTTTCCCACATGTACCTTTTCTTCGCCATTATATGCATCGATATCACTTAAGTTTTGTCCAAGCTGGGTTGCCTGGCTCTTGTGTTTATGCCCTACGTTCCCATTAATTCGGCTAGGGCATAAGGGGAGCACCTCTGCGATTGTTACTGTCAGGTCAGCCGGATGTGTACCTCAGACTGGGTGAAGCCAAAAGCTAGCGTTCTTAAGGGAATATTCGGTCGGTGAACAAAAGATGAATTTTACTTATTGCAATACATGCCCTAGATGTTTATATCCTGCATCTCTTTTCGCAGTTCAGACATGCACATTAATGCATGCGTACCCAGGGAAAGGAGCCCTTAATGGAACTATTCTCCCTGGAAGATGTTCCTTACTATCCATGTAATATAACATAGCTAGTTGGGTACTTGTCTGTTCAAGCACTTATGACCCCTACGCCTGGTTTCCACGCGTACCCCAGTTTTTACATAACTGAGCGGGTATTCGGATACACTCCGGACTGTCGAGTCCGACGTCGAAGCGAAAAGGTCTGCCATGACAAATGATTTACAATCCGGCTAGGGACAATATATGTCACTTGAAGTACACAGTCACTTAGACTGACTAAATTCTTCTTCTATACCATCCAACAGGCTGTCTAGCCTACAATCCTGTTGGGAATACTTTGCACTAACTTTACCTGGTCATACACCAGACTAACGGGGATCTCTTTCCCATCAGACCCCACAGGTCCGACCTCGGCCATGTGGTTCGGGTCAGCCTCTATATATGAGTCTTCACCATGGCCCAGGCTTCCCTGGCACCTTGTCGGCAGGCAGATAGCTTCCATAATCAGAAGCGCCGCCACGCTCCCTTGAGCATCTCTACTAGCTCCACCATGCCTCTTGGCAGGGAGGCGGATGGCCACAAGGCCTGGGCAATGCCCTGCATCACCTGCCGAACTTGTTCATGTAGTTGTGAGAGCTCTGGCAGAAGATAGCCCGCAGACACGGGCATCTCCTCTCCGGGACGACCCGTCAGCATACCTACAGATATAACTCTATTAGCCGGTTTCTTCACCGAACTCTATAAAAGTTTGTTCAAGCACTTACTAAAAATGCCGTGTCGAAGATCCTTATTCTCCTTTACGGAGTCCGCTAGCTGGGCCCGAACATATTTCAGTTCAACGCCTAGGCGGGTATTGGCATCTTGGAGATCGTTTTCCTCCTTCCTAACCTACGTAAGCACGCGCTCGCCAGCCTCTAGCTGTCATTGAGCATGTTGCTCATCCCCTCGCACAACTTTCGGATTCACTCCGGGGTCATCTGCAGAATCTATTGTTAGATTTGCATGCATGTTGAATACTAACGGGTACATCACATTTCATTCTTTTCGATCAGAACAAGTGTTACCAGATGGGGCCTTCTTGGACTCCTTTATTTCGGCAACTGCGGCCCGTAGCTGGGCTTTGCACTCCTCCAGCTCTTGAGATAACTGGGTATTCTTCTCTGTAAGAACCTACGCATATAATGATCCTTAAATCAGTTGTTCCAACTATTTCAAGCCTCAGGGGCTACTGATATACATAATTATCAGATTTTCTTACCCGTATATCCTTTACATACTGGTCCATGGCTCTGGCAAGACCATTTTGAGCGGCTCGGATGTACGCGTCTCCCGAGTTGAAGGCATCGAACGCCTCTTTAGAGAAACCAGGGTCGTAGAGTACGGCCCGGCGACGCCTGTGATTCATGGCACTCTCCACTTCGGAATTCCTAGCGGACAGCCTATCCGCATCCTTTGTAGGAGGAACATCCGGTGTTGTCCCCACGTTAGCATCTGCCCCTAAGACCGGCCCTGGAGTCTGGCTGGTGCAGGCGTGATCGGCAGGCTCTCCGGACACAGTCTGACGAGCGTTTTTTCTGCCAGGAACCGTGAACATTATTATATTTTAAAGACGATAACCATGGAGCAGGGTTCTTTTTCATACCTCTGCGACGGTGTCTCAGTCCTGGCCGCCTTCCTTTTAAGCCTACCCGGCTTCGGTGCCCCTCGTTGGTGAGTCACCGCGGGTTCGGCATGGCGTCCTGAGGACCTTCCCTGTAAGACACCATATGTATGCGGTGGGTGTCGGTGTCAAAACCGGCGGATCTCGGGTAGGGGGTCCCAAACTGTGCGTCTAAGGCGAATGGTAACAGGAGGCAGGGGACACGATGTTTACCTAGGTTCAGGCCCTCTTGATGGAGGTAATACCCTATGTCCTACTTGATTGTTCTTGATGATATGAGTATTACAAGAGTTGATCTACCACGAGATCGTAGAGGCTAAACCCTAGAAGCTAGCCTATGGTATGATTGTATGTTGTCCTACGGACTAAACCCTCCGATTTATATAGACACCGGAGGGGGCTAGGGTTACACAGAGTCGGTTACAAGGGAGGAGATCTACATATCCGTATTGCCTAGGTTGCCTTCCACGCCAAGGAGAGTCCCATTCGGACACGGGACGAAGTCTTCAATCTTGTATCTTCATGGTCCAACAGTCCGGCCAAAGGATATAGTCCGGCTGTCCGGAGACCCCCCAATCCAGGACTCCCTCAGTAGCCCCTGAACCAGGATTCAATGACGATGAGTTCGGCGCGCAGTATTGTCTTCGGCATTGCAAGGCGGGTTCTTCTCCAAATATTGAATATCTGCTAAGTAGTGTCCGGCTCCCATAAATGTTGGACTTCTTGGCTTCTGCGCCCAATAAGGGCTATCTTCCACGTGTCGAGCGAATGCAAGGAGCCTGAGCATTTTTACATTCGCCCCCCCTAGCTAGGTAAATAAATCATATATTAAAGGGATGGGGATTCTTGGATCCAATGCACACCATCCTCCCACGACGAGAATCCACTGGAGTGCGCTCGGAAAAATCCATTCCAGCATGGCCGGCCATCGCAGCTCCTCCTCTCGCTCCCGTAGCCCTAAGCCCGGTGATTGGGAGAAGTGTTCCGTCCCGCACAGCCGATTAGTAGAGCTGCAGACCCAGGGATTTCTCCCTCCAGCGTATATGGTCCTCGTCTGAGCCGGGCTCGCCGCCTATAATGGCGGGGAGAAAGCGGAGAGCTTCCCCAATCCCTCCAAGGGGGAGCGGGTATGCCTTGTCCCCTACTTATGAAGGGGACTTGGATTTCCAATCCATCCGTTCCTCTGCGGCCTCCTAGAGTTTTACGGCCTCCACTTGCATAATTTCACCCCTACTTCCATATTACACATCGCCGGTTATGTTGCCCTTTGTGAGCTGTTTCTGGGCTGCGAGGCTCATTTCGAGCTGTGGAAGAGACTATTCTGCCTTGTGCCCCGTTTACAGGAGGGGTCACTTTTCAAGTGGGTGGAGCCAAAATATGGCGCATCGCCGAGACCGGATACCTGTCCGGTACCCCGAAGAAGGTGTCCGAAGACTGGCCTTCGGAGTGGTTTTACATGGAGGATGTCCCTCTTCCAGACCCTGTTCGGAGGGGTCTTCCCGAGTCCAACATTGCTCCTCTAAAGAAACGCCGAAGTTTGCGTCCACGGAGCCCCAGGAGGAAGACAACAGAGAAGTCCTTTACCTGATGGACCGGATTAAAGCGCTAGCTCAATCAGGATTGACAATAATCGAGGTTATGTCAATATGCATAATGCGGGGGGGGGGGGTGCAGCCGCTTCAATATCGAGGGCACCCCTTGTGGTGTTTTAATGGGGAAGATGATGCCACTCGCTGCGGGCGTAAGGGACCGGACTCCGCTGTTGCTTTAGCAAGAATTCTGTCCGAGTTGTTCAAGGGAGAGGAAGAGGAGTTCATCTGTATTAAGCCGCGGGATGGATTCTCCATGTACAACCCTCCAAGCTAGGTGAGCTGTCACTCTTTACTCCCAACCTTCCCGCATTCTTTATTGTAAATGCTCACCTTGCCGTTTCATGGCAGGAACTGCGAAAAGCTGTAAGGGAGGTCAACAGCCCACCTCCACAATCGGAGGACCGTGACCGGGCCCTCGACCCCGGACTCGAAGAGGATTCGGACATATTTGTGGAGCTGATAGACAGAAAGTTCTATCAATTGAGTTGTGATGACGCCATGGTGGCCATAACGGCCGACTATCCTAGACTACTCCCTGCATTGCATGTAATAAAAGACCGGAGTCCCAACTTCCAAAAAGGATCCCCTTTTACGCACTTCACCTACCATACACATATGGTGCTTTATAGGGAAGGCCTTCGGGACGCCGTGCCGAACCCGCAGGGACTCGCCAACAAGGGGCACCGAAGCCGGGTAGGCCAAAAAGGAAGGCGGTCAGGACGGAGACGTCGGCGCAGAGGTATGACACAAAACCTCGCTCCGTGGTTATCGTCTTCCTTAAAATATAATGACGTCCGTGTTTCTTAGTCGAAAAAACGCTCGCCGGACTATATCCGGAGAGGCTGCCGATCACGCCTCCACCAGTTGTGCTCCAGGGGCGGACATAGAGGCGGAAGCTAACACGGGGCGGACGCTGAATGCTCCTCCTACAGAGGATGCAGACAGACTATCCGCCACCAATTCTGAGGTGGAGAGCGCCATGAATCACAGGCGTCGCCGGGCCGTACTCTGTGACGCTTGTTTCTCCCAAGAGGCATTTGATGCCTTGAATTCAAGAGACGCGTACATCCGTGCTGCTCAAAATGGTCTAGCCTGAGCCACAGACCAGTATGTAAGGGATATACGGGTAAGAAAATCTGGCGATTATATGTATCAATAGCCTCTAAGACTTGAAACAGTTGACGCAACTAATTTGTGGATCATCATTTGTGCAGGTTCTTACAGAGAAGAATTCCCTCCTGTCTCAAGAGCTGGAAGAGTGCAAGACCTAGCTAGGGGCCGCTGTTGCCGCATTGAAGGAGTCCGAGAAGGGCCCCTCTGGTAACACTTGTTTTCATTTCAAAGAATATAGGTACCAGGTAGTATACGTCATGCATGCAAATCTAATAATAGATTTTGCAGATGACCTCGGGGTGAATCCGGAGGCCGTGGCGGTGAATGCAGCACGTGCTGATCGACAGCTAAATGCTGGCGAGCGCGTGCTTACGCGAGTCAGGAAGGAGAAAAATAATCTCCAAGACGCCAATATCTGGCTGGGCGTGGAACTGAAAGATGTCCGAGCCCAGCTTGCGGACTCCATGAAGGAGAATAAGCGGCTTCGGCGCGACATTTCTAGTAAGTGCTTGAATGAACTTTTTAAAGGAGTTCGGCAAAGAAGCCGGCTAACAGAGTTATGTATGCAGGTATGCTGATGGGTCGTCCCGCAGAGGAGATGCCTGGGTCTTCCGGTGATCTTCTACCAGAGCTCTCACAACTGCACGAACAAGTTCGGTAGGTGATGCAGGGTATTGCCCAAGCCTTGTGGCCATCCGCATCCCCGCCAGGAGGCATGGGGGAGCTTATAGAGAAGCTCAAGGGAGCGCGGCGGCGCTTCCGATTGTGGAAGATATCAGCATGCCAACAAGGTGCAAGGAAGCCTGGGCTATGGTGAAGACGCGTTATACCAAAGCTGACCCAAACCACATGGCCGAGGTCGGACCTGTGGGGCCTGATGGGAAAGAGATCCCCGTCAGTTTAGTGTATGGCCAAGTAGAATTAGCCGCAAAGTATTCCCAACAGGATTGTAGGCTAGACAGCCTGTTGGATGGTATAGAAGAAGAATTTAATCAGTCTTAGTGACTGTGTACTTCAAGTGACATATGTAATGTCCTAGCCGGATTGTAAATCATTTGTCATGGCGGACCTTTTCGCTTCGACCTCTGGACCCGATAGTCCGGAGTGTATCCGAATACCCACTCGGTTATGTAAAAACCGAGGTATGCATGGAAACCAAGCGTAGGGGTCATAAGTGCTTGAACAGACAAGTACCCAGCTAGCTATGTTATATTACATGGGTAGTAAGAAACATCTTCCAGGGAGAATAGTTCCATTGAAGGTTCCTTTCCCTGGGTATGCATGCCCTAATGTGCATGTCCGAACTGCGAAAATAGACGCAGGCTATAAACATCTGGGGGCATGTTTCAAATTAAATAAAAGTCATCTTTTATTCATTGACCGAATATTCCCTTAAGAACGCTAGCTTTCGGCTTCACCCAGTCTGAGGTACACATCCGACTGACCCGGCAGTAACAATCGCAGAGGTGCTCCCCTTATGCCCTAGCCGAATTAACGGGAACATAGGGCATAAATACAAAAGCCAGGAAACCCAGCTTGGCCAAAACTTAAGTCATATCGATGCATATAATGGCGAAAAAAGGTACATGCGGAAGAATAACACATGTATGGGACGTAAAGCCCAGGAAAATAGTTAGATTAAGCTTCTTTATAAGAAGCCCCCAGGTATAATGAGCGCGGTTAGCGCGTCAAGATTGTGTAACCAGGACACAAGTTTAGCCGTGAAGGGCCTTGAAGAGAGTAAAAAGGGAGAAAGAGAGAAAAGACAGATATGCAAAAAATTGACGGAGGTAAGGAGACGAACATAGAGTCCAGCGCTAGGCGTAGAATCTTCAGAGTCTGGCTGGATTCCATGGGTTTGGCTTGAGTCGATTATCCGATGCATCCCGCAGACGGTACGCTCCACCGGTCAGAACTTCTCTGCTTTGATACCTTCGAGCCTGTTGCTGATAGAATGCAGAACGGGCCTTTGCCACATCGCGCTCCTCCTCCATGGCGTCCAAACTGTCCTGCCGATCGAGCTCGGCCTCTTTTTCTTCGTACGTGCGCACTCGAGGTGAGTCATGAATTATGCCGCAAGCCAGAACCGCCTCTGCGCCGCACACCATAAAGAATGGTGTGTATCCGGTAGTGCAATTCGGCATGGTCCGCAGCCCCCATAGTACGGAGTCGAGCTCCTCTACCCAGTGCGTGTTTGATTCCTTTAAGTACCGCACTAGCCTGGGTTTAATGCCACTCATGATAAGACCATTTGCTCGCTGGCTGCGGGTGATAAACAAAAGCATAATCGAGCTTGATGCCCATGTTGCTGTACCAAAGTTTCACCTCGTCGGCTGTAAAATTCGTGTCGTTGTTAGTGATGATGCTGTGGGGGATGCCATAACGGTGTACAACCCCAGATATGAAGTCTATCACCGGTCCGGATTCAGCTGTTTTGACGGGTTTGGCTTCTATCCATTTGGTGAATTTATCCACCATGACCAGTAAGTATTTTTTCTTATGGGTTCCCCCTTTAAGGGGTCCGACAATATCAAGCCCCCAGACCGCAAAGGGCCAAGTAATGGGGATTGTTTGGAGAGCGGTAGGTGGCATATGGCTTTGGTTTGCAAAAAGCCGGCAGCCGATGAAATGTTGGACCAAATGTTGTGCATCTGCTCGGGCCGTCGGCCAGTAGAAACCTATACGGAAGGCCTTGCTTACAAGGGCCCGAGCTGCGGCGTGATGGCCGCCGAGTCCAGCGTGGATTTCTGCCAAAAGCTTCCACCCTTCCTCTTCGAAGATGCACCTTTGAAGGACTCCGGTAGTGCTTTTCTTGTAAAGCTCTTCCTCGTGGACCTTGTAGGATTTAGATCGCCGCACTATGCAGCGTGCCTCATTTTTGTCCTCGGGTAGTTCCTGCCTGGTCAGGTAGGCCAGGAATGGTTCTATCCACGGGGCGATGACGGCCATTATTATGTGGGTTGAAGGTGTTATTTCGATGGCAGAGCCTCCGATTGTGTCAGAGTGTTCGGTATCTGGTGTTGTGGCCGGGTCCGGACTATTGTTGCCGGTGTCCCCTTCCCATACCATGGATGGCTTAAATAGTTTTTCCAGGAAGATGTTGGGTGGGACAGGGTCACGCTTAGCACCGATATGGGCGAGGATATCCGCCGCCTGGTTGTTTTCCTGAGCCAAATGGTGGAATTCAAGCCCCTCGAACCGAGCTGACATTTTGAGGATGGCGTTGCGATATGCCGCCATTTTCGGATCCTTGGCATCGAAATCTCCATTTATTTGGGATATTGCAAGGTTCGAGTCCCCACGCACCTCTAGGCATTGAATACCCACGGAAACTGCCATCCGGAGACCATGTAATAGGGCCTCGTATTCGGTTGCGTTATTGGAGTCTATGTATAGTATTTGGAGTACGTATTGCACTGTATCTCCGGTGGGGGACGTCGGGACGACGCCAGCCCCCAAACCAGCCAGCATTTTAGAGTCGTCGAAGTGCATGATCCAATTAGAGTATGCACCGTACTCTTTAGGGAGTTCGGCTTCTGTCCATTCGGCGATGAAATCGGCTAGTACTTGTGACTTAATGGCTCGCCGTGGTTTATATGTTATGTCGAACGGGAGGAGCTCGATAGCCCATTTGGCAATCCATCCCGTGGCATCACGGTTGTTTATTATGTCGTTGAGTGGTACTTCGGAGGCCACCGTAATTGAACACTCTTGAAAGTAGTGTCGTAATTTCCGGGATGCCATGAATACTGCGTATGCTATCTTTTGATAATGTGGGTACCGTGATTTGCATGGAGTGAGGACAGTAGATACATAATATACCGGCTTTTGAAGTGGGAATTTATGTCCGTTCGTCTCTTGTTCGACGACGAGCACTGCGCTTACCACTTGGTGAGTTGCCGCTATATATAACAGCATTGGTTCGCCGACATTTGGCGCTGCCAAGATTGAGTTGGTAGCAGGGATGGCTTTTATTTCTTCCAATCCGGCCGTGGCTGCGTCCGTCCACTCGAAGTGTTCGGTGCGCCGAAGAAGGCGGTAAAGGGGGAGTGCCTTTTCTCCTCATCGGGAGATAAAGCGTCTTAAGGCCGCCACACATCCAGATAACTTCTGGATTTGCTTGAGGTCAGTTGGGATAGCCAACTGCCACAGAGCCTGAATTTTAGTCGGATTTGCTTCAATTCCTCTGCTGGAGACGATAATGTCGTATGTTCGGAGATTGTCGAACATGAGCCTCAAGTCATCTATTAAGGAGTCGACGTGTCTGGTTTTAACGACCACATCGTCGACGTATGCATCCACTGTTTTGCCGATCTGCTTTTCCAGACATGTCTGAATCATGCGCTGATACGTTGTGCCGGCGTTTTTGAGCCCGAAGGGCATTGTGTTAAAACAGAAGGGGATGTATGGAGTGATAAATGCCGTTGCGGCTTGATCAGACTCCGCCATCTTAATTTGGTGGTAACCGAAGTATGCGTCGAGGAAGCACAATGAGTCGTGTCATGTGGTAGCGTCGCTAATTTGATCGATGCGAGGGAGGGGGAAGGGATCCTTTGGGCACGCCTTATTAAGGTCCTTGAAGTCGACGCATAGGCGCCAGGATTTGTCCTTCTTTGGCACCATCACCAGGTTTGCTAGCCAGTCCGGATGCTTTATTTCTCTAATGAATCCGGCCTCCAGTAATTTGGCTAGCTCCTCTCCCATGGCTTGTCGCTTAGGTTCGGAGAAACGCCAAAGAGTCTGCTTGACCGGCTTGAATCCTTTTAGAATGTTAAGGCTATGCTCAGCCAGCCTGCGTGGGATTCTTAGCATGTCTGAAGGATGCTAGGCGAATATGTCCCAATTCTTGCGCAGGAACTCCCGTAGTGCGGCGTCTACGGTGGGGTTTAACTGTGCCTTGATGGATGCTATTTTTGTGGGGTCCGTTGGATGGACTTGGAATTTGATTATTTCATCCACTGGTTTAAAGGAGGTGGACTTGGATCTTTTGTCTAGTATCACGTTGTCCCTATCCACTGTGGAGCGCAGCGTGGTTAAATCCTCTGCCACAAGGGCTTCGGATAATGCCTCGAGGGCCAGTGCGGCTATTTTGTTCTCGACGAGGAGTGCTATGTCCGGATCACTAGCTAGAGTGATGATTCCATTGGGTCCTGGAATTTTGAGCTTCATGTACCCGTAACGGGGTATGGTTTGAAAAATCGTGAATGCCGCCTCCCGCCCTAGAAGGGCGTGGTATCCACTACTGAACGGGGCCACTTGGAATGTGATTTCTTCGGACCTGTAATTCTCCGGAGTGTCGAATACCACATCTAGTGTGATTTTCCCAGCGCAACGTGCCTCCCGACTATGGATGATTCCTCGGAAGGTCGTTGTCAGTGTCAAAACCGGCGGATCTTGGGTAGGGGGTCCCGAACTGTGCGTCTAGGCCGGATGGTAATAGGAGACGGGGGACACGATGTATTACCCAGGTTCGGGCCCTCTTGATGGAGGTAAAACCCTACGTCCTGCTTGATTAATATTGATGATATGGGTAGTACAAGAGTAGATCTACCACGAGATCGGAGAGGCAAAACCCTAGAAGCTAGCCTATGGTATGATTGTATGTTGTGGTTGTTGTCCTACGGACTAAAACCCTTCGGTTTATATAGACACCGGAGAGGGTTAGGGTTATACAAGGTCGGTTACAAAGGAGGAGATATCCATATCCGTATTGCCTAGCTTGCCTTCCGCGCCAAGTAGAGTCCCATCCGGACACGAGACGAAGTCTTCAATCTTGTATCTTCATAGTCTAACTGTCCGGCCGAAGGATATAGTCCAGCTGTCTGGAGACCCCCTAATCCAGGACTCCCTTAGTAGCCCCCGAACCAGGCTTCAATGACGATGAGTCCGGAGCGCAGTATTGTTTTCGGCATTGCAAGGCGGGTTCCTCTCCAAATTCCATGTACCTGTCGAAATAGTGTCCGGCCTCTTGTGAATGTTGCACTCCTTGGCTTCCATGCCCAATAATGGCCACTTTCCACATGTCGAGCGAATGTGAAGAGCCAGGGTGTTTTTACATTTAGCCCCCTAGCTGTGTGAATGAGTTGCCTATTAAAAAGAAGAGGATTCAGATCCAAATCACACCATCCTCCCTTGGCAAGCTTTCATCGGAGCGCATTCGACAGAGATCCATTCCATCATGGCCGGTCGACGCAGCTCCTCCTCTCGCTCCCCTAGCCCCAAGCCTGGAGATTGGGAGAGATGTTTCGTCCCGCATAGCAAATTAGTGATGCTTCAGACCAAGGGATTTCTTACCCCAGCGTACATGGTCCCGGTTCGAGCCGGGCTCGCCACCTATAATAGCGGAGAGCAAGCGGAGAGCATTCCCAATCCCTCCAAGGGAGAGTGGCTATGCCTTATCCCTTATTTGGTAAGAGGGCTCGGATTTCCAATTCATCCGTTTCTCCAGGGGCTCCTGGAGTTCTACGGCCTCTAGTTGCACAACCTTACGCCTGCCTCCATGCTGCATATCGCGGGATTCGTAGCCCTTTGCGAGTTGTTTTTGGGTTGTGAGGCTCATTTCGCTCTGTGGAAGAAGCTGTTCTGCCTTGTGCCCCGTTCTCAGAAGGGGTCAATATATCAAGTGGGCGGAGCCGAAGTGTGGCGTATTGCCGGGACCGGATACCTGTCCGGAACCCCAAAGAAGACGTCCGAAGACTGGCCTTCAGAATGGTTTTACATAGAAGACGTCCTCCCCCCAGATCCTATTAGAATCGGCCTTCCTGAGTTCGACAACGCCCCTTTGAAGAAGCGCCGGAGCTGGCATCCATGGAGCTCCCTGGAGGAAGATGACAGGGACATTCTTTACCTGATGAGCCAGATAAGTTTTTTAGCTCGATCTGGATTGACCATGATCGAGGTCATGGCCATATGTATTATGCGGGGGGTGCAGCCGCTTCAATATAGAGGCCACCCCATGTGGGATTTCAACGGGGGGGATGACGCCACCCGCCACGGCCGTAAAAGGCCGAGATCGGTTGCTGATCTAATAAAGATCTTATCCACTTTGTACAAGGGAGAAGAGGAGGAATTCCTTCGTGTCAACCCACAGGGCGGATTTTCTATGTACAATCCTCCGAGCTGGGTAAGCGGAGACTTTTTCTCGCCCATCTGTTTCGTATTCCCGTAGTTAAGTATTCAGTCTAGCGATTTCAACGCAGGAGCTGCACCAGGCTGTAAGGGAGATAAACAACCCCCCTCCACAACCCGAGGACCCTGGACGGTCTCTTGACCCGGCCTCCCAGGAGGATCCGGACATATCTGTGGAGCTGATCGATGGGGTATTTTACCAATTGAGTAATGACAATGCTTTGGTGGCCATTACGGCCGATTACCCTGGGCTACTTCCAGCCTCACAGGTGACTGAGACCGAAGTCCCAGTACTTCGAAAAGGGATCCGTCTTTGTGTGTTTTTGATTGCCGTATAACAGCCATGTTTTGCAGGGGAGGTCCTCGAGGCGGAAGGCCGAGCCTGGGGCGACTAGCCAACAAGGGGCCGCGAGGCCAGGCAGGCTGAAAAGACCCGCAGTCCGGATTGAGACACCAGCGCAGCGGTACAGCACGCCGTCTTTATTACAAGACATTATTCTCAAAGGCATATTAACGCCCATGCCTTCTTTTCAGGAAAAAGAGTGCTCGCCGGACTATACCCGGAGAGGCTACTAATCGCGCCTTCACCAGCCAGGCTCCAAGGCCGGATTCGAAGGCGGGAACGAATACGAGGTGTGTGTCGGGCGCTCCTCCGACAGAGGATGCGGATAAACTGTCCGCCACCAATTCTGAGGTGGAAAGTGCCATGAACCACAGGCGTCGCCGGACTGTTCTTCGTGATGCTTGTTTCTCCCAAGAGGCATTGGATGCCTTCAACTCGGGAGATGCCTACCTCCGTGCCGCTCAAAATGGTCTAGCCAGAGCCACGGAGCATTATGTAAAAGACATACGGGTGAGAAAATTTGGTGATTATATATATTAGTAGCCCCTGAGACTTGAAACAGTTAGAATAACTGATTTAAGGATCATTTGTTGTGCAGGTTCTTACCGAAAAGAATACTCAACTGTCCCAGGAGCTGGAAGAGTGCAGAGCCCAACTTCAGGCCGCACTGGCCGCGGCGGGGGAGCCCAAAGAGACCCCCTCTGGTAATATATCCTTTGAGTGATAAGTGTCATATAGGATGCGGCGTATATGCAGATCTGACAATAAAATTGCAGATGACGCTGGAGTAAATCTGGATAAGCACCAGCTCCTACGCCAGCTGAAGGCCAGTGAGAGCGTGCTTACGAGGGTGAGGCAGGAGAAGAATGATCTCCTAGATGCCAACACCAAGCTAGGCGTGGAAATAAAAGATGTTCGTGCCCAACTGTCGGACTCTGTTAAGGAGAATCGGCGGCTTCGACGCGGCATATTTAGTAAGTGCTTGAACAAACTTTGAAAAAGAGTTCGGCGAGGAAGCTGGCTGACAGAGTTATGTCTGTAGGTATGCTAACAGGTCGTCCTGCCGAGGAAATGCCTGGTTCAACGGGTGACCTTCTTCCCGAGCTCTTACAGCTGCACGAACGAGCTCGGCAGGTGATGCAAGGCATCGCCCAGGCCTTGTGGCCATCCGTCTCCATACCCGAAGGCCTTGGAGAGCTTGCAAAAAAGCTGACGGGAGCGCGGCGGCGCTTCCAATTATGGAAGATATCGGCCTGCCGTCAGGGTGCCAGGGAAGCCTAGGCAATGGTGAAGACACGATACACGAAGGCTGACCCGAACCACATGGCCGAAGTCGGACCCGTGGGGCCCGATGGGAAGGAGATCCCTGTGAGCTTAGTGTACGGCCAAGTAGAATTGGCTGCAAAGTATTCCCAATAGGACTGTAGACTAGACAGCCTATTGGATGGTATTGAAGAGGAATTCAACCAGTCAAATTGACTATGTAATTTAAAGTGACATGTATAATGCCTTCTAGCCGGATTGTAGATCGTTTGTCGTGGCGGACCTTTTCGCTTCAACCTCGGGACCCGACGGTCCGGAGTGTATCTGAATACCCTCTCGGTTATGTAAGAACCAGGGCATGCATGGAGACCAGGCGTCGGGGTCATTAGTGCTTTATCAGACAAGTGCCTGACTAGTTATGTTATATTACATGGGTAGTAAGAAACATCTTCCAGGGAGAATAGTTCCGTTAGGGGTTCCTTTCCCTGGGTAAGCATGCCCTAAAGTGCATGTCCGGACTGCGATAAGAAGCACAGAAAAAGCATCTGGGGGCAGATATGGATAATAAATAAAAGTCATCTTTTGTTCACCGACCGAATATTCCCTTAAGAACGCTAGCTTTCGGCATCACCTAGTCTGAGGTACTCATCCGGCTGACCCGGCGTTAACAATCGCAGAGGTGCTCCCCTTATGCCCTAGCCGAATTAACGGGAACATAGGGCATAAATACAAGAGCCAGGCAACCCAGCTTGGCCAAAACATAAGTCATATCGATGCATATAATGGTGAAAAAAGGTACATGCGGAAGTATAACACATGTGTTGGGCGTGAGGCCCAGGTAAATAATTTAAGCTTCTGTGAAAGAAGCCCCCAGGTATGGAGAGTGCGGCTAGCGCATCTATAATGTACAAGTGAGGCACAAGGTGACCCTTGAAGGCCAAGAGAAATGATAAGAAAAAGAAAGAAAGGAAAACAAGACAGATGATGCATATGCAGAAAATGGACAAAGGGAGGGGACTAACATAGAGTCTGGTGCTAGGCGTAGAATCTTCGAAGCCTGGCTGCGTTCCAAGGGTTCGGCTCGAGTCGACTAGTCGATGCATCCCACAGTCGGTACGCTCCACCGGTTAGAACTTGGTCGATAATGAAGGGACCTTCCCATTTGGGCTCGAGCTTGTTCTTTTTCTTATCCGGCAGTCGTAGAACTAGTTTGCCAACGTTATAAGTTTTGGCCCGTACTTCTCTGCTTTGGTATCTGCGAGCCTGTTGCTGGTAAAATGTGGAACGAGCTTTGGCTATGTCGCGCTCTTCCTCCAAGGTGTCCAGACTGTCCTGCCGATTGAGCTCGGCTTATCTTTCTTCGTACATGCGCACTCGAGGTGAGTCATGAATTATGTCACAGGGCAAGACTGCCTCTGCGCCGTACACCATAAAAACGGTGTATATCCGGTACTACGATTCGGCGTGGTCCACAGCCCCCAGAGTACGGAGTTGAGCTCCTCTACCCAGTGCGTGTCAAACTCCATTAAGGAACGCACTAATCTGGGTTTAATGTCACTCATTATAAGACCGTTTGCTCGTTCGACTTGACCGTTGGTTTGTGGGTGATAGACTGAAGCATAATCGAGCTTGATGCCCATTTTGCTGCACTAGAGTTTTACCTCATCGGCCGTGAAGTTCGTGTCGTTATCAGTGATGATGTTGTAGGGGACACCGTAACGGTGTACAACCCCGGATATGAAATCTATCACCGGTCCGGATTCGGCTGTTTTAACCGGTTTAGCCTCTATCCATTTGGTGAATTTATCCACCATGACCAATAAGTATTTTTTCTTGTGGGTTCCGCTTTTAAGGGGTCCAACCATGTCAAGCCCCCAGACCGCGAAGGGCCATGTAATGGGGATTGTTTGGAGGGCAGTGGGTGGCATGTGGCTTTGATTTGCAAAGAGCTGGCAACCGGCGCAACGTTGGACCAAGTCCTGTGCATCTGCCCGGGCCGTTGGCCAATAGAATCCTGTACGGAAGGCCTTGCTTACAAGAGCCCGGGCTGCGGCGTGATGACCGCCGAGTCCGGCGTGAATTTCTGCCAAAAGGTTCTGCCCTTCCTCTTCGGAGATGCACCTTTGAAGGACTCCGGTAGTGCTTTTCTTGTACAATTCTCCCTCATGGACCCTGTAGGCCTTGGATCGCCGCACTATGCAGCGTGCCTCATTTTGGTCTTCCGGAAGTTCCTGTCTAGTTAGGTAGGCCAGGAATGGTTCTGTCCACGGGGCAATAATGGCCATTATTTCGTGGGCTGAATGTGTTATTTCGGTGGCGGAGCCTCCGATTGTGTCAGAGAGTTCGGTATCGGGTATTTTGGCCGGGTCCGAACTGTTGTTACCGGTGTCCCCTTCCCATGCTACAGATGGCTTGAAGAGCCTTTCCAGAAATATGTTGGGAGGGACCGCGTCGCGTTTTGCGCCGATGCGGGCGAGGATATCCGCCGCCTGATTGTTTTCCCGAGCCACATGGTGAAATTCGAGCCCCTCGAACCGAGCTAACATTTTTAGGACGGCATTGCGATAAGCTGCCATTTTCGGATCCTTGGCATCAAAGTCTCCATTTATTTGGGATATCGCGAGGTTCGAATCCCCGCGCACCTCTAGGCGTTGAATGCCCATGGATACTGCCATCCGGAGACCACGTAGAAGGGCCTCATATTCGGCTGCGTTGTGGGAGTCCGTATACATTATCTGTAGTACGTATTGAACTGTATCTCCTATTGGGGACGTTAAAACGATGCCAGCCCCCAGAGCAGCCAACATTTTGGAGTCGTCGAAGTGCATGATCCAGTTTGAATATGTGTCGTACTCCTTAGGGAGTTCGGCTTCCATCCACTCGGCGACGAAGTCAGCCAAAGCTTGCAACTTAATAGCTCACCGTGGCTTGTAAGTTATGTCGAACAGGAGGAGCTCAATGGCCCATTTGGCAATCCGGCCCGTCACGTCGCGGTTGTTTATAATATCGTTAAGTGGTACTTCCGAGGCTACCGTTATCTAACACTCTTGAAAGTAGTGTCGCAGCTTCTGGGATGCCATAAATACCGCGTACGCTATCTTTTGATAATGCAGGTACCGTGATTTGCATGGAGTAAGGACAGTGGACACATAGTAAACCGGCTTTTGAAGGGGGAATTTGTATCCGTCCACTTCTCGCTCGACAACGAGCACTGCGCTTACTACTTGATGAGTTGCCGCAATGTATAATAGCATTGGTTCACCAATGTTTGGCGCGGCCAGGACTGGGTTTGTTGCCAATATGGCTTTTATTTTGTTGAGTCCAGCCGTGGCGGCATCCGTCCACTCGAAGTGTTCAGTGCGCCGGAGGAGGCGATAAAGGGGTAATGCCTTTTCTCCCAAGCAGGAGATAAAGCGGCTTAGAGCCGCCACGCATCCGGTCAATTTTTGTATTTGTTTGAGGTCTATTGGGGGAGCCAACTGTGACAACACTTGGATTTTGGCCGGATTAGCTTCAATACCTCTACTGGAGACAATGAATCCCAGGAGCTTTCCGGCTGGTACGCCGAAAACGCATTTTTCCGGATTGAGCTTGATGTCATATGTTCGGAGGTTATCGAATGTGAGCCTCAAGTCGTCTACTGGAGATTCGACATGCTTGGTTTTGATGACCACGTCATCTACGTATGCCTCCACTGTTTTGCCGATCTGGTTTGCCAGACATGTCTGAATCATGCGCTGATATGTTGCGCCGGCGTTTTTGAGCCCGAAGGGCATTGTGTTGAAGCAAAATGGGCCGTATGGTGTGATGAATGTTGTTGCGGCTTGGTCTGGCTCTGCCATTTTAATTTGATGGTAGCCGGAGTATGCGTCGAGGAAACACAATGAATCGTGTCCTGCGGTAGCGTCGATGATTTGATCGATGCGGGGGAGGGGGAAGGGATCCTTTGGACAGGCCTTGTTAAGGTCCTTAAAATCGACGAACAAGCGCCAGGATTTGTCCTTGTTTGGTACCATCACTAGGTTTGCTAGCCAGTCCGGATGTTTTATGTCTCTGATGAATCCGGCCTCCAATAGCTTGGCTAGTTCCTCTCCCATGGCTTGTCTCTTAGGTTCGGAGAAACGCCGAAGAGTGTGCTTGACTGGCTTGAAACCTTTTAGGATATTTAGGCTGTGCTCGGCCAGCCTGCATGGGATTCCTGGCATGTCTGAAGGGTGCCAGGCAAAAATGTACCAGTTCTCGCGTAGGAACTCTCATAGTGCGGCGTCGACATCAGGTTTAATTGTGCCCCGATGGAGGCTGTTTTTGTAGGGTCCGTTGGATGGACTTGGAATTTGACTATTTCGTCCACTGGTTTAAAGGAGGTGGACTTGGATCTTTTATCGAGTATCACGTCGTCCCTGTTCACCGTGGAGCGTAGTGCAGTTAGTTCCTCGGCCGCTAGGGCTTCGGATAATGCCTCGAGGGCCAGTGCAGCTGTCTTATTTTTGGCGCGGAGTGCTATGTCCGGATCACTAGCCAGAGTGATGATTCTATTGGGCCCGGGCATTTTGAGTTTCATGTACCCGTAATGGGTTATGGCTTGGAAGATTGTAAACGCCTCCCGCCCTAATAGAGCGTGGTATCCACTACTGAACGGGGCCACTTGGAATGTAATTTCTTCGGACCTGTAATTATCCGGCGTGCCGAATATCACATCTAGTGTGATTTTCCCAGCACAGCGTGCTTCCCGATTGGGGATGATTCCTCTAAAGGTTGTGCTACTTTGCTCAATGCGGCTCCAGTCTATTTCCATCTTTTGAAGAGTTTCCTCACAGATGAGGTTTAATCCGCTGCCGCCGTCCATGAGTACCTTGGTGAGTCGAAAGTCATCCACGATTGGACTAAGGACCAGTGCGGCTGGTGCTCGGGCTGTTCGGAATTTGGGTTCGTCACTGGCATTGAAGGTAATAGCCGTGTCACTCCAAGGATTTATTTCTGCTACATGGCAGATTTCGGCCATGTTGCGGAGTGTTCGCTTGCGTCTATTATTTGACGCGAAGGTCTCAAAGGCCGTTAACACCGTATTGTTGTCCACGGGATGGTGCTCTGTGGTATTTGGGAGGAGTAGATCCTCACCACTTTTGGCCACCTGCCGGAGTATCCAACATGCTCTAAGGTTGTGCGTTGGTATTGCATCCGTTGTACTATGAATTTTGCAGGGTCCGTTGAGCCATCCCTCCAGTACGGTTCCTTGCCCCGTCGAGGGCTTTTGCTTTTTGGTAGTTAACCCAGGTGTATTGTGATAATGCACCCTTTTATTTCGGATTGGGTTTGTATTCAGGGCCGGATTATCCCAAAATTTTATTTCGGTTTTCCAGGCGCTTTCCATCGCACAGTACTTTCGTACTATGGACACCAAGTCGGCAAAGCATGTAATTTTGCGGCGACTTATGGCGTTGAGGATTCCCTTGTCCGTGCAATTATATCAGAAGAATGAAATTGTGTCTTCCTCGCGGCAGTCCTTTATCCTGTTCATGACCAGGAGGAATCTGGCCCAGTAATGGTGTACTGTTTCTTCGGGCTCTTGCCTAATTTGGGATAGATCGCTTATGTATGGGTGGGTGGGTGGAATTGAACCTGAATCCTCACCCAATCTGAGACTCAGGGGCCAAGGAGTTTCCGAACTCGGAAGTTTGGATTCTTGGATGTTTTCCAATAAATCTAGCCCGTTGCCTGACTCTAGGTTCAGGTCTTGAGTGACGTCCTCCCCTCCGCGGGTATCCGGCTTGGAGGGATCGGGAATCAGACATAGCTAGTCCTTAAGATAGATGAAGGGTTGTCGCATTGTTGCTCCACCACTGCAACGTGATGGGTGACCTGGGGAGAGTTGATCTCTCTCAGATCGGGTTTAGGCCCAATCTGATCATAGTCTGTAGCGACTCCTAGGGCGGCGATGCGATCCAAGAGCTTGTTCAGGGAAGAGAGCTCCATTGGATCTAACTGCTCGGCGAGTTCCGAGTTGACGTGAAGATTGCTTTCGATGACCCGAGAAGTCATCGTCGGCGCAGCGGCCGAACAGGCGGTCATAAGAAAACCACCTAGCCGGAGTGTTTGGCCGATAGCCAAAGCTCCCTCAGCAACAGTGCTGTCTTTAAAGACAGGATGAGACATCCTTCCTGGTGGCGACAGCACAGCAGAACTCTCAATGAGAGCACCAATGTCGGTGTCAAAACCGGCGGATCTCGGGTAGGGGGTCCCGAACTGTGCGTCTAGGCCGGATGGTAACAGGAGGCAGGGGACACGATGTTTTACTCAAGTTCGGGCCCTCTTGATGGAGGTAAAACCCTACGTCCTGCTTGATTAATATTGATGATATGGGTAGTACAAGAGTAGATCTACCACGAGATCGGAGAGGCTAAACCCTAGAAGCTAGCCTATGGTATGATTGTATGTTGTGGTTGTTGTCCTATGGACTAAAACCCTTCGATTTATATAGACACCGGAGAGGGTTAGGGTTACACAAGGTCGGTTACAAAGGAGGAGATATCCATATCCATATTGCCTAGCTTGCCTTCCACGCCAAGTAGAGTCCCATCCGGACACGAGACGAAGTCTTCAATCTTGTATCTTCATAGTCTAACAGTCCGGCCGAAGGATATAGTCCGGCTGTCTGGAGACCCCCTAATCCAGGACTCCCTCAGTCGTGGTGCTTTGCTCAATACGGTTGTTGTCTATTTCCATTTTTTGAAGAGTCTCCTCATAAATGAGGTTTAATCCGCTGCCTCCGTCCATGAGCACTTTAGTGAGCCGAAAGCTGTCCACAATTGGACTGAGGACCAAAGTGGCTGGTGCTCGGGCTGTTCGGAATTTAGGTTCGTCACTAGGATTGAAAGTAATGGTCGTGTCGCTCCATGGATTTATTATTGCTACGTGGCAGACTTTGGCAAGGCTGCGGAGTGCTCGCTTACGCCTATTATTTGAGGCGAAGGTCTCCAAGACTGTTAATATTGTATTGTTATCCACGGGAGGGTGTTCTGGGGTGTTTTGGATGAGGAGATCCTCACCGCTCTTGGCCACCTGCCGGAGTACCCAACATGCTCTAAGGCTATGTGTTGGTATGGTATCCGTTGTACTACGAATTTTGCAGGGCCCGTTAAGCCATCCCTCCAATATGGTTCCATACCCTGTAGTGGGTTTTTGCTTCTTTGTAATTGAGTCGGGTGACTTATGAGAGTGCACCCTTTTAGTTCGGACTGGGGGTTTTATTAGAGCCGGATTGTCCCAAAATTGTGTTCGGGTTTTCCAGGCGCTTTCCATCGCACAGTACTTCCATACTATGGCCGCCAATTCAGCGAAGTGTGCTATGTCATGGCGACTTATGGAGTTGAGGATTCCCTTGTCCGTGCAATTGTTGCAAAAGAACGAAATTGCGTCTTCCTCGCGACAGTCCTTGACCTTGTTCATTACAAGGAGGAATCTGGCCCAATAGTGATGTATTGTCTCTTGGGGCGCTTGCCTAATGTGGGAAAGATCGTTTGTATCTGGGTGGGTGGGTGGATTTAAGTCCGGACCTTGACCCAATCTGAGACCCCAGACCCCGGGGCAGGGGAGTTTCCGATCTTGGAAGTTCGGGCTCCGGGATGTTGCCCCGTAGGTTTGGTATGCAGCCTGATTCTAGGTTCAGGGTTAGGGCGATCTCCTCCCATGAGCGGGTAGCCGGCTCGGAGAGCTCGGGAATCCGGACATAGTTCGTCCTCAGGATAGAGGGGGAATAACCGCATTGCTCCTCCACCACCGCTATCTGATGGGTGACCGGCGGAGAGGTAATCTTCCTTTGATCGGGTTTAAGCCCGATCCGATCGTAGTCCGTAGAGACTCCCAGAGCGGAGATGCGATCCAAGAGCTCGTTCAAAGAGGAGAGCTCCATTGGATCCATCTGCTCGGCAAATTTCGAGCCGATGTGGAGGCTATTTTCGATGACCCGAGAAGTCATCGTCGGCGCAGCGGCCGAGCGGGCGGTCATGACGAAGCCGCCTAGTCGGAGAGTTTGGCCTACAGCCAGGGCTCCCCAGAGGTGATGTTGTCCTTGACAACGAGACGAGCCATCCCTCCTTATGATGACGACACAGTGGAACTCTCAATGAAAGCACCAATGTCGGTGTCAAAACCGGCGGATCTCGGGTAGGGGGTCCCGAACTGTGCGTCTAGATGGTAACAGGAGGCAGGGGACACGATGTTTACCCAGGTTCGGGCCCTCTTGATGGAGGTAATACCCTACGTCCTGCTTGATTGTTCTTGATGATATGAGTATTACAAGAGTTGATCTACCACGAGATCGTAGAGGCTAAACCCTAGAAGCTAGCCTATGGTATGATTGTATGTTGTCCTACGGACTAAACCCTCCGGTTTATATAGACACCGGAGGGGGCTAGGGTTACACAAGGTCGGTTACAAGGAGAAGATCTACATATCCGTATTGCCTAGCTTGCCTTCCACGCCAAGGAGAGTCCCATCCGGACACGGGACGAAGTCTTCAATCTTGTATCTTCATAGTCCAACAGTCCGGCCAAAGGATATAGTCCGACTGTTCGGAGCCCCCCAATCCAGGACTCCCTCAGTTCAGTGGGTGAAGTGCAAAAAAGGGGATCCTTCTCGGAAGTTGGGACTCCGGTTTTACTTACATGCGATGCGGGGAGCAGGCAGGATAATCGGCTATGATGGCCACCAAGGCACCGTCGCAGCTTAACTGATAAAACGTCTTGTCGGTAAGCTCCACAAATATGTCCGGATCTTCTTCGAGTCTAGGGTCGAGGGCCCAGTCAGGGTCCTCTGGCTGTGGAGACGGGCTGTGGACCTCCGTCGCAGCTTTTCGTGGTTCCTGCTATGAAATAGCAAGGTAAATATTTATGACGAAGAATGCGGGAAGATCTGGAGTAAAAATTAGCAGCTCACCCAATTTGGGGGGTTGTGCATGGAGAATCCATCCTATGGCTTAATGCAGATGAACTCCTCTTCCTCTCCTTTGTATAAATCAGACAGTATTTTCGCTAGAGCAGCGGCGGAGTCCGGACGTTTACGGCTGCAGCGGGTGGCATCGTCCTCTCCATTGAAGTGTCACATGGGTTTCCCCCGATACTGAAGTGGCTGTACCCCCCACATTATACATATTGGCATAACCTCGATTATTGTTAGCCCTGATTTGGCCAGCGTTTTTATCCTGCCCATCAGGAAAAGGACCTCTCTGTTATCTTCCTCCTGGGGGCTCCGACGGCGCCAGCTGCGGCGTTTCTTCAAAGGGGCGTTATTAAACTCAGGAAGGCCCATCCGAATAGGGTCCTAAAGGGGGACGTCGTCCATATAAAACCACTCCGAAGGCCAATCTTCGGATGTCATCTTTGGAGTACTAGACAGGTATCTGGTCCCGGCGATGCGCCATATTTCGGCTCCGCCCACTTCATATATTGACCCCTCCTGTGTACGGGGTACGAGGCAGAATAGCCTCTTCCATAGCTCGAAGTGAGCTTCGCAGCCCAGAAACAGCTCGCAAAAAGGCGACATAGCCAGCGATGTGTAATATGGAGGCGGGAGTAAAGTTATGCAGCTGAAGGCCATAGAACTCCAAGAGCCCGCGGAGGAACGGATGGATTGGAAATCTGAGTCCCCTCAATAAGTAAGGGACAAGGCATACCCGCTCCCCCATGGATGGGTTGGGAAAGCTCTCCGCTTGCTCCCCGCCATTATAAGTGGCTAGTCCGGCTCGGACGGGGACCATGTACGCAGGAGGGAGAAACCCGTGGGTCTATAACTCTACTATTGGTTGTGGGGGACAGAACACTTCTCCCGATTGCCTGGCTTAGTGCTACGGGAGCGAGAGGAGGAGCTGCGATGGCCGGCCATGATGGGATGGAATTTTCCGGGCGCGCTCCGATGGATGGTCACTGTGGGAGGATGGTGTGATCTGGATCTGAGGATCCCCAACTCTTTAAATAGACGATTTACTCACATGGTTAGGGTGGCAAATGTAAAAATGCCCCGACTTCTCGCATTCGCTCGACATGTGGAAGATAGCCATTATTAGGCGCAGAAGCCGAGGAGTGCAACATTCATGGATCATTACGACAGGTACTCAACATTTGGAGAAGAACCGGCCTTGCAATGCCAAAGACAATCTGCGCGTCGGACTCATTGTCATTAAAGCCTGGTTCAGGGGCTACTGAGGGAGTCCTAGATTAGGGGGTCCTCGGACAGCCGGACTATATACTTTGGCCGGACTGTTGGACTATGAAGATACAAGATTGAAGACTTCGTCATGTGTCCGGGTGGGACTCTCCTTTGCGTGGAAGGCAAGCTTGGTAATTCGGATATGTAGATCTCCTCCATTGTAACCGACTCTGTGTAACCCTAGCCCCCTTCGGTGTCTATATAAACTGGAGGGTTTAGTCCGTAGGACAACAACAATCATAATCATAGCTTCTAGGGTTTAGCCTCTACGATCTCGTGGTAGATCAGCTCTTCTAATACTCATATCATCAAGATCAATCAAGCAGGAAGTAGGGTATTACCTCCATCGAGAGGGCCCGAACCTGGGTAAACATTGTGTCCCCCGCCTCCTATTACCATCAGCCTTAGACGCACAGTTCGGGACCCCCTACCCGAGATCCGCCGGTTTTGACACCGACATAGGGGATCAATCGAAGTCCTTTAGATAAGTGAGAGTGTCGAACCCAACGAGGAGCAGGAGGAAATGGCAAGTGGTTTTCAGCAAGGTAATTTCTGCAAGCACTGAAATTATCGATAATGAGTAGTTTGATAGCAAGGTAATTTGTAACGAGCAAGTAATGGTAGCGGTAAATAAAGTGCAGAAAAATAGCCCAATCCTTTTGTGGCAAAGGATAGGCCAAAACGATCTCTAATAATAAGCAAAGCGTTCTTCAGGGTACACGGGAATTTCATCTAGTCACTTGCATCATGTTGGTTTGATTTGTGTTTACTACTTTGATAATTTGATATGTGGGTGGGCCAGTTATTAGGTTTTGTTCTTAATTGAACAAACCTCCTACTTATGATTAACCCCCTCGCAAGCATCCGCAACTACGAGAAAAGTATTAAGATAAAATCTAACCAGAGCATTAAACTTTTGGGCCCAAATCAGTCCCTTACGAAGTAGCGCATAAACTGGGGTTTAAGTTTCTGTCACTCTAGCAACCCACCATCTAATAACTACTCCACAATGCATTCCCTTAGGCCCAATTATGGTGAAGTGCCATGTAGTTGACGTTCACATAACACCACTAAGGGAATCACAACATACATATCATCAAAATATCGAACACATATCAACTTCACATGATTACTTGCAACATGACTTCTCCCTTGACCTAAAGAACAAAAGTAACTACTCACAAATGATAATCATGCTCAAGATCAGAGGGGTATTGAATAGCATAATGGATCTGAACATATAATCTTCCACCAAATAAACCATATAGTAATCAACTACAAGATGTAATCAACACTACTAGTCACCCACAGGTACCAATCTGAGGTTCCGGTACAAAGATTGAACAAAAGAGATGAACTAGGGTTTGAGATGAGATGGTGTTGTTGAAGATGGAGATTGGCCTCCCAAAGATGAAAGGGTTGTTGGTGATGACAATGACGATGATTTCCCCCTCCGGGAGGGAAGTTCCCCCGGCAAAATCGCTCTGTCGGAGGGCAAAAGTATTCCTTCCCAAGTTCCGCCTCGAGACAGTGGTGCTCTATCCCGGAAGTCATCTCCTTTTTTCCAGGTCAAAGTGACCAATATACCAGAAGATGGGCACCAGAGGTAGGCTGGGCTGAGCACAACCCACCAGGGCGCGCCTGGGGTGCCTGTCGTGCCTGCCGTGCCCAGGTGGGTTGTGCCCACCTGCTAGACTCCCTATGGTAGTTATTTTCTCCAGTATTTTTCATATATTCCAAAACAATTCTCCATAAATTTCTAGCTCATTTGGAGATGTGCAGAATAGGTGACTCTAACGTAGCTTTTTCAGGTCCAGAATTCCAGCTGCCTGCATTCTCCCTCTTTGTGTAAACCTTGCATATTATCAAAGAAAGGCATTAGAATTACTCCATAAAGCATTATTATGCATAAAACATTATAAATAACAGTAGGAAAATATGATGCAAAATAGACGTATCACCAAGCCCACCTCCGGTGCCCATCTTCTGGTATATAGCTCATTTTGACCTAGAAAAAATAAGGAGAGGACTTTTAGTACGGAGGGTCGTCGTCTCGAGGCGGAAATTGGGCAGGAGCACTTTTGCCCTTCGGCGGAGTGATTCCGCTGGGGAACTTCCCTCCCAGAGGGGGAAATCGAAGCCATCGTCATCACCAACAACCCTCTCATCTTTGGGAGGCCAATCTTAATCACCATCTTCAATAGCACCATCTCCTCTCAAACCCTAGTTCATCTCTTTTGTTCAATCTTTGTACCGGAACCTTAGATTGGTACATGTGGGTGACTAGTAGTGTTGATTACATCTTGTAGTTGATTACTATAGTGTTTATTTGGTGGAAGATTATATGTTCAGATCCATTATGCTATTCAATACCCCTCGGATCTTGAGCATGATTATCACTTGTGAGTAGTTACTTTTGTTCTTGAGGTCACGGGAGAAATCTTGTTGCAAGTAATCATGTGAACTTGATATGTGTTCGATATTTTGATGATATGTATGTTGTGATTCACCTAGTGATGTCATCTGAACGTTGACTACATGACACTTCACCATAATTGGGCCTAGGTTTATCTAGAGATGAAGCTAAGAAGAAGGTTTTCCCTTTATTTTTGAAGGGAAAGGCATTGACATGGTATAGGCTTGCGATGATGTTGGATCTTGGAACTGGAATCGATTGAAATTGGAATTTCACCAAAAAAATTATCCTATGCATCTAGTTCATTGTGATCGGAATTATATATATAATTTTTGGCCTCATGAAGGAGAAAGTATCGCTCTAGCTGGGGGGAGTCTTAAGTCAATGTTATATTCATGCCCCAATCATGAGCTCTCTAGAGAAATTTTCATTCAAAAAATTTATGCTCGGCTTTCTCGTGATGATCAATCCATACTCAATACTTCTTGTACTGGTTTATTTTATGAAGAAGACTATTAAATTCAGGTGGGATCTTTTAGAAAGAATTAAACACAACTCCAAGATTGGGAACTCAGCGAAGGTAAAGAGTCAGGTATTAAGCATGAGTTTGGTTGTGTTAAATCTTTCATGGATATTGATGCTTTTCACAAGTTTAGCACTAAATATGGACTTGACTCTGAGATAGTAGCCTCTTTTTGTGAATCATTTTCTACTCATGTTGATCTCCCTAAAGAGAAGTGGTTTAAATATCATCCCCCTATTAAATAAGAAATTAAAGGACCGGTAATAGCTGAAGATGAAACTATCATTTACAATGTTGATCTAGTTGTGCCTACTGCTTATATTGAAAAACCACCTTTCCTTGTTAGGATAAAGGAACATGCTAAGGCTTCAACTATGGTTCGCAAAAGTAGTATTAAAGCACCTAGACCTTCAGAACAAATCAAAGGAGAACCTAGTATTGCTATGGTTAAGGATCTCCTGGTAGATAATATTGATTGGCATGTTATTTATTTCTGGGATGAAGCTGCTAGAATTGCCAAACCCGATGAAAAAGATAAACTTAGACCTGTTGTTGGCATGCTTTTCAGTTAAAATGGGAGATCATTGTTATCATGGTTTATGTGATCTAGGTGCTAGTGTGAGTGCTATTCCTTTTACCTTATACCAAGAAATTATGAATGGCATAGCACCCGCTGAAATAGAAGATATAGATGTTACTATTAAACTTGCTAATAGAGACACCATCACACCACTTGGGATTGTTAGAGATGTTGAAGTCTTGTGTGGAAAAATAAAATACCTACTAATTTTCTCGTTCTTGGTTCCCCACAAGATGACTTTTATCCCATTATCTTTGGTAGACCTTTCTTGAACACTGTCAATGCTACTATAGATTGTTCTAAACAAACTGTCAGTGTTAGTTTTGGTGATGAGTCTCATGAATTTAATTTCTCTAAGTATAGTAAACAACGCCGTGATAATGAATTACCTAGTAAGGATGAAATAATTGGTCTTGCTTATATTGTTATGCCCCCTACTGATCCTTTAGAACAATATTTGCTCGACCATGAAAATGATATGCACTGGTGTGAAAGAAATGAAATAGATAAAATATTCTTTGAACAACAACCACTGCTTAAACATAATTTGCCTATTGAAACTCTAGGAGGTCCTCCTCCACCTAAAGATGTTCCTTTGTTTGAATTAAAGCAATTTCCTGACACTTTGAAATATGCTTATCTTGATGAAAAGAAGATATATCATGTTATTATTAGTGC
This sequence comes from Triticum urartu, assembly GCF_003073215.2. Taxonomy (NCBI): domain Eukaryota; kingdom Viridiplantae; phylum Streptophyta; class Magnoliopsida; order Poales; family Poaceae; genus Triticum; species Triticum urartu. Next base: position 210,528,062 of record NC_053022.1, on the reverse strand, counting down.
TAACCTTTTAGAACATGAAGAAGAAAGATTATTGAAAATTCTAAAGAAGCACCGAGCTGCTATTGGATATAATCTTAATGATCTTAAGGGCATTAGTCCCACTCTTTGTCAGCACAAGATTAATATGGAACCTGATGCTAAACCTGTTGTTGATCACCAACGGCGTTTCAATCCTAAGATGAAAGAAGTGGTAAGAACTGAAATATTAAAGCTTCCGGAAGCAGGTATAGTCTATCCTATAGCTGATAGTAGATGGGTAAGTCCCATTCATTGTGTCTCTAAGAAGGGAGGTAGTAGTGTTGTTCCTAATGATAAAAATGAACTTATTCCACAAAGAATTGTTACTGGCTATAGAATCCTAATTGATTTCAGAAAATTAAATAAAGCAACTAGAAAAGATCATTACCCTCTGCCTTTTATTGATCAAATGCTAGAAACACTATCTAAGCACACACACTTCTGTTTTCTTGGTGTATATTCTGGTTTTTCTCAAATACATGTATCACAACATGATCAAGAGAAAACTACCTTTACTTGTCCTTTTGGAACTTATGCTTATAGACATATGCCTTTTGGTTTATGCAATGCACCTTCTACTTTCAAAGATGTATGACCGCTATATTCTCTGATTTTTGTGAAAATATTGTTGAGGTTTCCATGGATGATTTTTTCCATTTACGGAACTTCTTTTGATGGCTTCTTAAGCAACCTTGATCGAGTTTTGTAGAGATGTGAGCAAACTAATATTGTCTTGAACTGGGAGAAGTGCCACTTTATGGTTAGTGAAGGTATTGTCTTGGGGCATAAAATTTTTGAACGAGGTATTAAGATGGATAAAGCTAAAGTTGATGCAATTGAGAAAATGACATGTCCTAAATATATTAAAGGTATTCGTAGTTGTCGGTGTCAAAACCGGCGGATCTCGGGTAGGGGGTCCCAAACTGTGCGTCCAGGATCGATGATAACAGGAGACGGGGGACATGATGTTTACCCAGGTTCGGGCCCTCTCTATGGAGGTAGTACCCTATGTCCTGCTTGATTGATCTTGATGAATATGACTGTTACAAGAGTTGACCTACCACGAGATCGTAATGGCTAAACCCTAGAAGCCTAGCACGTATGACTATGGTAATGAGTATCCTTTTCGGACTAACCCCTCCGGTTTATATAGACACCGAGGGGAGGAATCTAGGGTTACATAGAGTCGGTTACATAAGAAGGAATCTTCATAGTCGGTCGCCAAGCTTGCCTTCCACGCCAAGGAGAGTCCAATCCGGACATAGGTACAGTGTTCGGCCTTCATGTCTTCACGGCCCATCAGTCCGGCCCATGGATAACAGGCCGGACACCCGAGGACCCCTTAGTCCAGGACTCCCTCAGTAGCCCCTGGACCTGGCTTCAATGACGAGGAGTCCGGTGCGTAGATTGTCTTCGGCATTGCAAGGCGGGTTCCCTTCTATCCAAACTTCAAGATAGTCTTCGGATGCGATGATAGTATCCGGACCTGTCACACACACACCATACATAACCGGAGAGAGAATATATTTTTACACGAGTCTAATCTGCTGACAGCTTTTTACAACATGACATTACGTCTGCCCGGTCACAATTCCAAACCGCTTTCATGTTTCGACGCCCCACGTCCCGAGACGCGGTTGCCATTGGCATGTCTTGTCAAAGCAGAGATCGTGTACCCTTATCGCGGGATCCTCATCAATGCGGGCATGGGTAACCCAACTGTGTCGTTTATACAGCCCTTGGGAATAGGTGAATCTTAAGGCGAGTGAGGAGGCGTTTAATATTCGTTGCCTTTATAAGGGGATAAGAATTCCCTCTTCCTCTCTCACGCCCTCTCTCTGTATCCGCCTTTCCAATCTCGGGCTCTAGCGCCCAAGTTCTCATCTCCTTTCCACTCAAGAAACCATGTCCGGATCTGGAGGTCAAGGCAAGTGGATGGTCTCCTCCGTCAAGGAGGAGGACATTACTGAGCTTCGGGTGGCCGGATACTTGGCGAAGGAGATCAATCATCGCCTGCCGACCAAGGGACAAGTCGTCCCCACGCCGAAGCCCACCGAGAGGGTAGTGTTCATCCCCCATTTCTTCCGCGGGCTAGGGTTTCCACTCCACCCTTTCGTCCGCGGGCTGATGTATTATTACAGGATAGATTTCCACGATCTGTCCCCAAATTCCTTCCTCAACATCTCGGCGTTTATCGTCGTGTGTGAGGCCTTCCTCCGCATCCAACCCCACTTTGGGCTGTGGCTCAAAGTCTTTAATGTGAAGCCGAAGGTGGTGGATGGCCAGCACGCGGAGTGCGGAGGAGCCATGGTGAGCAAGCTATCCAACGTCTCCTAGCCCAAAGGTACTTTTGTGGACACGGTAAGGAGTGGAAAAAGCAGTGGTTCTACATCACAGAACCTCACGGCACCACCTGGGCCACAGCTGCCGAATTCCGCTCCGGCGCTCCTATGCAACTCACCTCCTAGGTCGAGAAGAGTCCGGACTGGTGCTCACCCGACGAGCTGATAACGCTGCAGACGCGCGTTCAAAGCATGGTAACCAAGAACGTCAAGCTCGTTGATGTGATCCAGGTGATGCTAGTTCGCCAGATCCTTCCGTGCCAGCACCGAAGCCTCCCTCTATGGGAGTTCAACCTAAAGAAGCACCAGACCCTGGTGAGGCTCTTTGAGACTACTCACGAAGGTGCATGGAAGTTTCTCTTTAAGGGAAAGAAGAAACCGCCGGCCGCAGATTCAGATCGCGGGCATGACGCTAAATGCCTCGCTAGCGAGGTATGTCATTTTTGATGCTTTCTCCACTTGTTTGTTTCAAGGATAATGCCTGAGCTTTTTTTGTTGCTTTTTCAGGACTGGATGGGGAGAGCGAAGCGGATCCAGTGTCCGACCCCGCTGCCCGAAGAACCGGTCGTTCTGCGTCTGGCAAAGATGCTGGCGCCGGCGCCCTATAAGGCGCCGGAGAAGAAGGCCAAGAAGAAGGCCAAGGGGGCCAAGAGCGGCCCCCGTCGTAAGGGCACGTCGGACGTGACGTCCGAAGACGACGAAGCTCATTCCTCTGTCCTTGAGGATAATGGCGAGGAGGAGGAGGAAAACAACCCTCCCCTGAGGAGAGGAAGAAGAAGAGGGCGGCTTCGGCGCCTCTGGAGGCGGAAACGCCCAAGAAGGGGAAGGGCGTCCCAGCGGTCAATACCGTGTGGGACGTTGACAGCAGTCTGGAACGACGCCCCCGCACTAAGCCCCTGGATACATCGTAAGTGACATGGCTCGCTCATGCGCACATCCGGCCCTTTCTCTTTATTATTTTGACATAGTTAACTATACTATTGCAGTCCGTCCCGCGACCTTATCCAGCGATCCTCATCTGGAGGTTCGTTGGCTCCGTCGGAGATGGCGAGCATGTCGCCACCGCCTGCTTACTCCCCCGAGGCCAGGGACAACACCGAAGTGTTATCCTGGAGGACCGCTCCGAACCAGCGAGGAGCCCAGGACACCGTCCGGGAGGCGCCACAAGGCGACACCTCCACCGCCGGACACATGGGGGAGCCGATCCCCATGGAGACTGGCGAAGAGGGCCACATCCAGTTCGGCCCTCAGCCGAATACGATTCCGGAGACCCAGATGGCTCCGGAGTCAGGCGAGCAGCCCCCTTTGAAGGAGGGGGTGCACCTCTTTCTCGGTGGCCCCTGTCCATCCAGGGGCGCCGGATAACCTGATGGAGGCGCTTCGAGGCACCTCCATCGTGGAAGAGCACCATGTCCTTATGGGTGCGGTGATCGAGAAGATTCAGTCCGCCAAGAGTGGACTGAATGAAACCTGCAGCATCCTGTTGACAGGTTTTGAGGTAAGAAAGAGAAAAACCCCGTGTAGACAGTAGCCCCTGAGACACTGTCCAGTGTTCGGCAAGAAGAACCGGACAGAGGATCAATCTTTTGTTATAGGAGACTAACGTAATATGGATGGATAAGCAGGCATCGCTGTTGGCCGCAACATCGCATGCTGCCAAAGCCTCTAAACTGAGGCAGAGGCTGGAGCGGACCGAGAACGAGCTCGGCGAGGTTAGGGTTCGGCTCTAGGAGAAGCAAGGTGAGTGACGACTTGCTATGTGTTCGGAAGGAGTAGGCACTGTATATTTGACCGTGGTGTCGTAATATGTGCAGGAGCCGTGACCGAGGTCGAGGCCCTAAGGAAGGCCCTGGGCGAGGCCGAGGAGAAGGTTGTCCAACAGCAAGCCGCCCGTAAGAAGCTCAAGGCCCAGATCAAAGAAGTCCAGCAGGAGCTCCAGGATGCGGTTAAGAAATGCGAAGCCTTGGAGCATGATGCGTCGGTTCAAAGGACCGAACTCACCAAGGCTCGTCAGAGTGCGGAGACCGCATTGAATGAGGCCCAGGCCACCCTCCAGGAGATCCAGGAGGCCAAGAAGATCACGGCGGGTAAGGCATTTAAGATGCAAAGCAAGTATGCGGAGAAGCAGTACCTTTTACTAACCCGGGTTCAGAGTTCCCCAGGGGCTTTTGCGGATTTACTATGCAGTGTATCAGACGCTGCGGAGTTCTATCAATCCGAAGGAGGGGGTTCTACGGAGAAGCTATTCTGGTCACAATATGCGGTGCCAGAGCATCCCATGTCTTTCACCGATCAGCTGAAATAGCTAGTGGAGCTGCATAGGGTGGCCGAACTAGCCATTAAGGATTTGATAATCCGGCTATGGCCAGCTGAAGCTATGCCAGGAAGCTACTTCGGACTCATGCAGCGGATGGTGAACGCATGTCCTCGGCTGGACATCGTCAAGCACTCAGCCTGCATTGAAGGTGCGCGCATGGCCTTCGCCCGTTGCAAGATGTGGTGGGCGAAGATGGACGCCGTCGAGGTGACCAGAGGGCCACCAGAGGGCAAGGAGCACTGCACACCCGAACGGTATTTTGCGGATGTCCTCGAGGGGTCTCGCCTTGCGGCACCACAATGTTCGCAGGACATTGTATTTGAATAAATGTATTCATGTTGCCCTTGCCTTGTATTATGAAAACAAAGCCTGTTTTGTAATGTAATTTTGTTATGCTTTTAATTGTTTCCTCCTGTGCGGCCATGTTGTATGTAATCTGAGGGTTGGCCAGTCGTCGGCTTCTACCCTCACGTAGGTAGTACGGAGCTGTTCGGGATGGAATCTAAACAATCTTGATCCAATTATATGGTCCTTGAAGGAGTTGTTTAGCGCAACGAACAAGGCAATCAGACTGTGCGGCTTAAACGCCTCACTTAGCCATAGGAGTTTTATAATAAAGCATGGGCGCAGCCCCTGGTTTGAACCAGAGTGTTGTTAGCATCTGATCGGGAAGTGCCGATCTTTCACATAATGCGGAAAAAATCTCCAATGATTTGTAACCCTCGAACAGCTGACCGGCTCTCGCCATATCATGACAGTCAGTTTTCGTCTTTCTCTACTGAGGCGCTCATCTGGTCAAGGCCAGGGCACAATCGCAGTAGTTCTCCCTTTACTACCCTAGCCGATTTAGCGGAACATAGGGTAGCAAGCACAGGAGCCGGGCAACCCAACTATTAACCAAAGACATGGTTCAGAGCCAATGCATATAATGCTAGATTCGGGGTGCTGAACTTATCTTTAAGGATTGTTCGGACATTGCTGCCTATCATGGGGAGATTGGGAGGCCTGGCAAATATGAAGCGTATCAGAGTGTGTGGTTGCTAGGAAATAAGTAATTTAAAGGAAAAACAGAAGGAGAGCAGAGATAGGATCTGGGACCCTTGAACTTGGATCATGAACTGTTTCCATTATAGTTGGGTTAATGCGTCCAAGCACATTGGTACAAAATAATCCAATAAGCAACCGGCTATTTCACCTTCCATAACCGAGGGCGAGCTGCGCATGGGTCCTGAAAATGGTTAGCCTCTAGGGCTTCCCATGTACGCATGTGCTCCGTGTCAATCCGGTGTATTTATCCTTTGACAGGATCATTAATCAGGCCGTCGAAGGAGGCCCCCATAGGAGAAACCTGAAACAAGGGAAAGGAGATAGTAAATTTATATGTGTGTCCAGGATTGGTCTAGCCGAACTGTAGATCCCGGGATAGCTTGTGCCTCCGTCGATGCCCATGGAATTTTGAGTGCGTAGTTATGTACGCATGGTATGAATGCCACTACCTCATCGAGATTGGGACCGAGGCCGAATTGCTAATCGAGCTCTTGACGAGCCACGTTGTCCTGTTGCAGTGTAGTCCGGGCCCTCTTAATGATGTCCAGGGGCTCGGCAGCCAGACTATGATGCTGCTTGAGAAGGCCGCTTTGTACCTCTACTGCTAGGGCGGCGGTGTGCTCCTCTGTCCTGAGGGAGCGTTCTGTGTTTCCGTTGACTGTTATGACGCCGCGCGGACCGGGCATCTTCATCTTGAGATAAGCATAGTGTGGCACTGCGTTGAATCTAGCAAACGCGGTTCGTCCGAGCAGTGTGTGGTAGCCGCTGCGGAAGGGGACGATATCGAAGATCAACTCTTCGCTTTGGAAGTTGTCTAGAGAACCGAAGACCACCTCCAGCGTGATTGAGCCCGTACAACGGGCCTCTATGCCTGGTATGACTCCTTTAAAGGTAGTCTTTGTTGATTTGATTCATGAGGGGTTAATGCCCATCTTCCGCACTTTGTCCTGATAAAGCAGGTTGAGGCTGCTACCATCGTCCATCAGGACTCGTGTTAGGTGAAACCCATCGATAATTGGGTCGAGGACTAGCGTGGCTGAACCGCCATGGCGGATACTAGTTGGGTGATCTTGAAGATCGAAGGTGATCGGGAATGACGACCATGGATTGAATTTTGGGGCGACTGGCTCTATCGCGTAAACGTCCCTAAGTGCTTGCTTGCGCTCCCTTTTGGGGATGTGTGTAGTGTATATCATGTTCACCATTTTGACTTGAGGGGGAAATTTCTTCTGCCCCCCAATGTTCGGCTGCTGGGGCTCTTTGTCCTTGTCCTCACTTTGTGATCCCTTTTCTTTGTTTTCGGCATTTAACTTGCTAGCCTGCTTAAAAACCCAACAGTCTCTGTTGGTGTGATTGGCTTATTTATCTGGGGTACCATGTATCTGGCACGGACGATCGAGTATGCGATCCAGGCTGGATGATCCCTCACTGTTCCTTTTGTAGGGCTTCTTTCGCTAGTCGGACTTGGAGCCGCTGAATCCGGCGTTAATGGTGGTGTCATCGGTGTTGTCGTCATTGCTTCGGCGTTTGTGTCTATTGCACCGGAGCTTGCCGATGCTGTTTTTGGCCTCGGAGGGGGCTGTCTCACTGGCTGTGTTTTTGCAACGAGCCAGCCAGCTGTCCTCACCCGCGCAAAAGCGGGTCATGAGTGTCGTAAGGGCTGCCATGGACTTCGGCTTTTCTTGGCCAAGGTGGCGTGCTAGCCATTCCTCGCGGATGCTGTGTTTAAAGGCCGTTAGGGCTTCGGCATCCGGACAGTCAACGATCTGGCTCTTTTTGGTTAGGAACCTAGTCCAGAATTTTCTAGCTGATTCTCCAGGTTGTTGAACTATGTGGCTTAAGTCATCGGCATCGGGTGGCCGGACATATGTACCTTGGAAGTTGTCAAGGAAGTCTTCTTCCAAGTCCTCCCAGCTGCCGATGGAATTTTCGGACAGGCTATTTAGCCAGTGTTGAGCTGGCCCTTTGAGCTTTAGTGGGAGGTATTTGATGGCGTGGAGCTCGTCTCCACGGTCCATGTGGATGTGGAGAATAAAGTCCTTAATCCATACCGCGGGATCGGTTGTTCTGTCGTATGATTCAATATTGACGGGCTTGAACCCCTCGGGGAATTCGTGATCTAGCACCTCATCTATGAAGCAGAGAGGGTGTGTGGCGCCTCTATATCGGGTCGTGTCACGGCGCACCTCCGATGAAGTCCGTCTGCAGTTATCGGCCCGGGTGTGACTAGGTTTGTCACGTCCGAATAGGTAGCCGTCATCCTGAGTCAGGAAGCGTCCTCGCGATCCGTAGATTGATCCGGTGTGTCTTGCTCTACTATCCAGATCCTGCCGAAGGTCATATGTATGGTCCCGAGCTGTTCTGTCCCTGTTTTTGTGAGGTGATGGGGTGGGCTGTTGTTCAGCCTGAGTTGCCATTTTATCCCGACCGCGGGGTGGTCGGTACGCCGCACTATCACTACCATGTGGTGGTCAGTCCGCATTGCGTGAGGGAGGTATGGGATCTGGTGCCTCCTCATCGAACTGAGGTAGCAGTCTGCACTTTGGGTAACTCTTGACTGGGCGCTCGAGGCCGTATTCTTCGGCTGCCAGGACATCAGTCCACCTGTCAATGAGCAAGTCTTGATCAGCTTGGAGCTGCTGCTTCTTCTTCTTCAGGCTTCTTGCAGTGGCTATTAGCTGCCGCTTGAAGTGCTCCTGCTTGAGGGGTGCCTCAGGCACGATGAAGTCCTCATTGCCGAGGTTCTCATCATCCTCGGAGACTGGATGATAACTATCATCATCTGGGTCATTGGGCATGGCCTGTTTATCAGGGTTATATTTCCCGTTGTCTTGTTCCTCCTGTTCGGATGCAGCCCCGACAAGGTCTTCATTGTTTTCCACGTCGCCCGGAGTACTATTTTGTCTGGTGCCAGTGTTGCCATCTTTTGAGCGACGAGGCTTAGAGCAGCATTTAGGGAGCCGGTGCTTGGACTGTGTCTCAGAAGGTTTATTCGCAAGTGGATCTCCTTTGTCATCGTCACTAGCTTTTTTAGGTGTGTCGACCATGTACACATCGTACGAAGAGGTGGCCGTCCAACATCCAGTAAATGGCGGGTCTTGGCCTTGCTCCTTGTCGGCATCGTCGTCCATACCGTCGATGTCTTCGGAGCCGTAATCAAGCACGTCGGTTAAGTCATCGACAGTGGCTATGAAGTGGGTGGCGGGTGGGAAGCAAAATTCCCCATCATCAGCCTCTGGCTCGAACCGAACATAGTTTAGCTGTGAGTCCTTCTCCAAGGATAAGTTCTTTAAAGAGTTTAGCACATCACCCAAAGGTGAGTGCTAGAAGATGTCTGCGGCGCTAAATTCGAAAATCAATAACCGATCCAGCTCGGTGTCCGCAGGCGTACCCGGTCCGGAACTTATAGCCGAAGACGAGTCCGAAGTTCCATTGACGCAAATATTGTGGGGTGCCGAGTCCGTGTGCGGCTCCAACACCGCGGACTCTGTGGCCTCGGATGGCACGATCTGCTCCGGTTCTAAGGCCGTTGCAGCAACAGGGACCATCTCTTGGATGTGACCCGATGACAGATTTAAGTCATGTTCATCGGGGCGAGGGGGAGCGAACGATGCGGTCTCAAACCATTGAAGATCAAGTCTCCATGGATATCCGCGACATAGTTCAAGCTTCCAAATCTGATCTGGTGGCCAGGGGCGTATCTATCGATCTGCTCCAGATAGCCAAGCGAGTTGGCCCGCAGTATGAAGCTGCCGAACACGAAAATCTATCGGGGGAGGAAGGTTTCTTTTTGGACAGCGTCACTATAGACGATTGAAGGGGCCATCGAACCTTTCGTTGATGGCACAGTGGAACTCTCAATGAAAGCATCAATGTCGGTGTCATAACCGGCGGATCTCGGGTAGGGGGTCCCGAACTATGCGTCCAGGATCGATGGTAACAGGAGATGGGGGACATGATGTTTACCCAGGTTCGGGCCCTCTTGATGGAGGATATTCAATTTGTTTTATGATGACATGATGTTTACCCAGATCGATGGTAACAAATCTTTTAAAAAAGGATATTCAATTTGTTTTTTATGATGATTATGTAGAAGCATTTGAAACACTTAAGAAAGCCTTAACTTCTTCACCTATTATTCAACCACCAGATTGGAACTTGCCTTTTGAAATTATGTGTGATGCTAGTGATTATGCTGTTGGTGCTGCTCTAGGACAAAGAGTTGATAGGAAATTAAATGTTATTCATTATGCTAGTAAAACTCTAGACAGTGTTCAATGAAACTATGCTACTACTGAGAAAGAATTTTTAGCAGTTGTGTTTGCTTGTGACAAATTCAGATCTTACTTTGTTGATTCCAAAGTATTTGTTCACACTGATCATGCTGCTATAAAATATCTTATGGAAAAGAAAGATGCTAAACCTAGATGTGGGTTCTCTTGCTACAAGAATTTGATTTGCATATCACTGATAGGAAAGGAGTTGAGAACCCCGTAGCTGATAACTTGTCTAGGTTAAAAAATATTCTTGATGACCCACTACCAATTGATGATAGTTTTCCTGATGAATAACTAGCTGCAATAAATGTTTCTCATAACACTCCTTGGTATGCTTACTATGCTAATTACATTGTTGCTAAATATATACCACCTAGTTTCACATATCAAAAAAAGAAAAAAAATTCTTCTATGATTTAAGACATTACTTTTGGGATGACCCACATCTTTATAAAGAAGTAGTAGATGGTATTATTAGATGTTGTGTACCTAAGCATGAACAGGAACAAATCCTACGGAAATGTCATTCCGAAGCTTATGGAGAATAACATGTGGGAGATAGAAATGCTCACAAGGTATTGCAATCTGGTTTTATTGGCCTACTCTCTTCAAGGATGATCGTAAGTTTGTTTTATGTTGTGATGAATGTCAACTAATTGGTAATATCTATAAGTGTAACGACCCGAACCTGATAAGATTCGTTGTCTCTGTGCTCACAGTGCTAGCCCCTGGATCGACTCACTAGCACACACAGTACATATGAATATCAAATGACAAGTGCATCATTTACTATAACGTATGATCCAGAATTCATAAAGTATTACAAACTGAGTAGCACATAGTTAGCTTTATTCAATAATATCATAAATGTAGCATAACAGACGATGAGTCCCATCAATGCCCACTGGCAAAAATGCTGAGTGAAGACTCGCAACCCTACTATATCTCATTGATCATCTGAAAATCCTGCAACATGATAAGGTGCAGCCACAAAGGGTCAATACATTGAATGTATTGGCAAATCACACAATATGATATAGCAAACCTACATCCACAAAGCAATGTATGACAAGCAAAACACACAAGTTAGTTTGGAGAAGAATTTCTTCAGCTACCTCAACTACATGAACTCACAACCGTCTCTAATTTACTCGCCCAAGATAACCCAAAGAGTCTAAATAAATATGACAAGAACTTCGGAAGTATCTCTCAAGTGCGCTCTGTCAGTGGCGCATTCTCTAGGAACAATAGAGCGCTCTGCCAAGGACGCATTCACCTGATTTAAGTTTTGAAAACTATACCTCGTCTCAAGTGCGCTCTGTCAATGGCGCATTCTCTAGGGATAATAGAGCGCTCTTCCAGTGAGGCATTCACCTGGTTAATAATCCCGAGCCTACGGCTATAAACACTCATCACTTCCATGGACCACTTGACACATGCCCACGTCTACCATAGCAAGTTTATCACACCATCACATAACACAATCAATACCAAAACATGACAACACGGGACACACATATCAGGCCAAACATATATCATAGCATAAAACCACACATGCATAGCAGAATATAGGATGGGAATAATCAAAAGTGCAACTTGCCTTGAATGGTGTTGAAGTACTCTAACGCTTAATTCTGATCTGCTTCGCACTTCGGATAATCTTGAACGGTGTTGAAGTACTCTAATGCTTAATTCTGATCCGCTTCGCACTCTAGGCGTCACGGGAGTTGGAGAAGAAAGGCTCGAGCAGCTCGGTGATGAAGCGGGCGACGGCTACAGAGGCCCTCCGGCTACGTCGAAATCACCAACGGGTGGAGAGCGCCACGGAGGTGAAGTAGGTGTCCTCCGAAAAGATTGGAGCTTGCTCCTGTGATGATAGTGACAAACTGGAGCGGCGACCGGTGGAAATTTGTTTCGGGCAAGCTCGGTAAACTCGGTTTAGTGCTTCCCTCTAGAGGCCATGCAATCGACCGGCGGAAGCTTCAGACGGCGGCGAACTCCAGCGAGATCTGGGCGAGGCGAAACGGGCACGGGAGGCCATGATTTTTGCAAAAAATTGGACGAGTAGGACGTGGGGAAACTTTATATGGAGGTTTGTGTTCTCAAGGGGCCGAGGTTCGATCTAATTGGGGCGGAGAACTGGATCGGCTCGGTGTCCAGGAAGAACACGGCAAGAAGGAGAAGATGACAGGTGGGCACTAGCGGTCAGTGGCAGAGAAAAAACAAACAGAGAGGGATGCGGGTGCTGTTGGGCCGGCCTGCTAGCGCTGCGCTGGCTTGCGCGCGTGAGCTGCTGGCCTAGCTGGCTCTCTTTTCTTTTTTTAAACCAAAACCACAGCAGTTAAAAACTAAAATAAAAACAACATAATAAAACCTAATATATATATATACACAGTAAAAATAACACTACTAAAATAAATTACAGGAACTCTAGTTCCTACTCTAATGCTAATTTTGGAAATTCATTTTATGCAAAAGGCCACGCAAACAGCAATAACACACTACAATAAAATATTTGGAGATCATGAAAAAATACCAAAACACAATAGATGAACTGGAATTAATATTCTGGACATTATGAACATTTTTAAAATAGGGGAGAAGTCATGTTCTCTCCACTCCAAATATATTGCCTTGAGTTGGAAAACACTTTAAATATTTAGAAAATTTAAATAAGAATAGAAGTCATAATGGAAAAGAATGATCCTATTAACATTTCAAATCCAAAATTTTGGGATATTACAGTAAGCGTCAGTAAATGCCTACGAATTATTCACTTGTTCTTGAACAATTTGATGTTTGGTGTTTTGATTATATGGGACCTTTTGCTTCCTCTAATGGGTATACTCATATTTTGGTTGTTGTTGATTATGTTACTAAGTGGGTAGAAGCTATTCCAACTAGTAGTGATGATCATAACACTTCCATTAAAAGGCTTAAAGAAGTTATTTTCCCCAGGTTTGGAGTCCCTAGATATTTAATGACTAATGGTGGTTCACACTTTATTCATGGTGCTTTCTATAAAATGCTTGCTAAATATGATGTCAACCATAGAATTGCACCACCCTATCATCCTCAATCTAGTGGTCAAGTTGAACTTAGCAAATAGAGAACTAAAACTTATATTACAAAAGACTGTCAATAGGTCTTGAAAGAATTGGTCTAAGAAATTGGATGATGCAATTTGTACCTATAGAACAGCTTATAAAATCCTATGGGTATGTCTACTTATAAAATGGTTTATGGAAAAGCTTGTCATTTGCCTCTTGAGTTAGAACATAAAGCATATTGGGAAATTAAAGAACTTAATTATGACTTCAAACTTGCCAGTGAAAAGATGTTATTTGATATTAGCTCACTAGATGAATGGAGAACCCAAGCTTATGAAAATGCCAAACTATTCAAAGAAAAGGTTAAAAGATGGCATGATAAAAGAATCCAAAAGTGGGAATTCAAAGTTGGGGAATATGTTCTTTTGTACAACTCTCATTTTAGATTCTTTGCAGGAAAACTTCTTTCCAAATGGGAAGGACCATATATTATCGAAGAGGTTTATCGCTCTGGAGCTATCAAAATTAATAATGCCGAAGGTACCTACCCAAAGGTGGTCAATGGGCAAAGAACTAAACACTATATCTCAGGTATGCCTATTAATGTTGAAAGCAATATTATTCAAACCATGACACCAGAGGAACGCATAAAAGAAACCTTCCAGGACACTCCAGAATTATGAAAAATAGGAGGTACGTGATACGGTAAGTAAACGGACTCCAAAAAATCCACAAAAATATTTTCTGTCAGTTTTGGAATATTACAAAAATTAGGAAAATAAGAAATAACTAGGAAGGCAACCGAGGAGGGCACAAGACACCAGGGCGCGCCTGCCTTGCCTGGTGCACCCAGGTGGGTTGTGCCCACCTCAGGAACCTTCCTAACTCCATTTTCCTTCTATTTTCTTGTTTCCCAAGATAAAATATCTTTATATAGCCCTCCGACATATTGACCATCGTATCACGGAGAAATCTTCTGTTCTTATTTCTTGTTGTTTTCTGACAGATCTAGACCACCATGGCCGCTCCGAGCTCCTCCAAGGACAAGTTATTCGAGAGGGTAATCAATCCCTACTTGGTGGAGGTGATGAAGCACCCTCAAACCATCAAGATGCGTGAGGGGGTGCTCCACATCTGGGATGTTCAAGGTCCCAAGGGCAAGGGAACCGTGGAGGCCAGGCTCGAAGCCATGGAGCAGGAGGTCTTCAAGTGCAAGGGAATGGTGGAGCATGGACTCAGTGCCAATCACCTCATGATTACGGATTTCACCCGTGATCAGAAGGTGGATGGTCGGTCCATGAAGGACATCGTCTTCACCCTCAACGAGCAAATCATCTTTCTGTAAAGCCAAATCTATGATCTCCAAAATTAAGTCTTTGAATATGAGGCGAGATTCAAAGGTATGAGTTTGGCTGCCAGTTGCAGGACTCGTGAGACTTGTGTTTCCTATTATGATGGTGAGCCGCTGCCATGGAAGCCGGAAGATAAGCATGCCACTACCTCATCACCACCTCCATCACCTTCTTCACCAACAAAGGAGACTTGAGTACATGGTATGGGCATTGCCCTTGTCTTGTGCCAAGCTTGGGGGAGGTGTCCCGGTATCGTATCACCACCACCTTATTTGCTTTATTTATCTTAGTTCGATCTTTAGTTATCTTAAGAATTAGTTGAATAAAAGTTTAGTTCAATCTTCTTAGATTGTTTGCTTAGTGATCTTTCTATCTATGTAATCGTGTGCGAGATACATAATAAAGAGTAGTTTGAGTTTTGCTTTCTTTACTTTTATGTTTCGATAAAAAGAAAATGAAATAATGAAAAATATCATATGCTAATCTTATTGTAAGTAATGACATCACATAAGGAAAAGTACAAGTGGTAAAATTTATTGGAGATGGACAAACATAGCATTGGTCAATGATGCAATTCGTGGAAGAATTAATAATGGAAGAGAAGATTCACATGCAAATACACTATCTTGGACATCTTTTATGATTGTGAGGCCCCATCAAAATATTATATGCCAAAATTGTTTACGTTGGACAAGGAAGACAACATGATGATTTATGTTTGTTCATATTCACATAGAAGTTATATTGTCATAGATCCTTTAACATGTGGTGCTTGCTCAATATCTTTGCTAGCCAAAAATCCGCACTAAGGAGAGAAACTACTTGTGCGTCCAAAAACTCTTAAACCCAAATCTTATTTTCAAGAGTTAACCATACCTACCTAAGGATTGAGCAAGATCCTTCAAGTAAGTTGTCATCGGTGCAATAAGGAAATAAAAATTCCTTCTAAATGTGTTGGATCATTTAGTGTAAGAGAAACTTAAGCGTTTTACGAACTTGTGATGGCAAAGTAATAAAGGTAATAGACTGCGTAATAAAGGTTGCTATCATAAGGGGAAATATAACGTGACATTTTTGCACTAGGAGATTGAGCATACAAACCAAAAAGCGCATGATAACCTCTGCTTCCCTCTGTGAAGGGCCTATCTTTTATTTTTATGTATTTACTTTTATGCAAGGGTCAAAGTATTCTTCCCTATTCCTTTTTATTTTCTCTTTCTTCAAGCATCATGTGGTGAGGAAAGATCTAGGCACATATACCCAGTTGGATATGAGTGGGCATGAGTTATTATTGTTGACATCACCCTTGAGGTGAATACATTGGGAGGCAAAACTATGAGCCCCTATCTTTCTATGTGTCGGGTTAAAACTTTTTGCTCGTGTTTATGCGGTCAGTATTAGCAATCATAGAAGATTTTATGATGGTTGAGTATGTGGACTTGCCAAAAGGCTCTGATACAAGACCCTTCCTGAAAAGATGATGAATTGTAGTTGCAAAGTTGACTGAGAACATAGTTTGTTAGTTTTCAATAGAGTTTATGCTTTCACTTTGATGTTGTGATGAATTGTTACTTGTTCATCAGAAGTTATATGATGAAGTTATGCGATAAAGTTCTATGATACAGTTTCTTTGATGTTATAATAATAAGATGATGCTTCTATGTCCATACTTTGTTTTTATCGACACCTCTCTCTCTAAGAATGTGGGCATGTTTTTCGATTTTGGTATTCATGTAGCGATCCGACCTCAGGCGGTTAAATCTCTGTGTATAAGTGTCATCCCTGGATTGGTGCTGACACACACAATACTTGAAGGATTTATAACAGAGTTCAATCACACACTTATTACATCGAATGTCTCAGAAGAGAACTTATTACAATAAATATGGCTTAAGGCCATCTAAATAAGATAACAGCGGAAGGCTTGGAAGATAAAGTGGGTCCATCAACTCCAACGGCATAGCTGAGTGCACGGCAACGACCTAGCACACCTTACTCTTCGTCTGAAAAGTTTGCAACATGATATGTTGCAGCCCGAAACGGGTCAGCACATGGAATATGCTGGCAAGATAACACGGTAGAGCAATGAACAGGTAAATGCTATCACTACATGCATATGAGGCTGGTGGAGGCTCTATGGTTATAATGTTTTGCGAAAAGCCAATTTTTCCCTACATCAAAGGAATATATTTTGTTTAACTATCATGGTAGATGTTAAACATTGATAAGGTTCCTCCAACTCAATCCCAATTAAGAAGTATTAAACCCAAAAAATTAATTTAGAGTGATGAGAACAACATGATAATCCAAGAACCAGATACTCAAGATGTCCATAACCGGGGACACGGCTAACCATGATTAGTTTGTACACTCTGCATAGGTTTGCTTAGTTTTCCCCACAAGACTCGACCTCCTCCATTGGATTTATCGCACTACATGGTGTTTCAGAAACGGATGACCGAGACACAGTCTTTCAGGAGCATTAACTCTAACACTGGGTAGACAGTACCAACCTACATCCCCTACATCCGCTAGCCTACCACTGGAAGAGGTCATGCAACTTACTCAACTATGATAGAGCCCATAATAGCTTGTGGCTGCACACGGAAGTTTCTAGCATGAATAATCTTATGATCCCTTTGAGCCTGGGTGGCGAACCATAGGATGGTCACACGGGTACTCCGGGATATCCTAGGACAACACTGGATTCTCCAGGTGCCCGCAACCAATCCACCCAGATGTGTATTTAAGTAGCCACCTTAAGTTAACCATTAATTAACAATCTCACATCTGTCATGGATACACTCAAACCCAAACAACGTCTACGAGCATAGCATGGCACTATAAGCATAACGTAGAAGTAACTCCCGGGGTTTGATAATAAAAAAGGTGATAGGTTCTACCTCATCATCTACTTCCCAATACCCACAAGTTAATCACAACATAATCATGCAGTGTTTGAGGATTGTAACTAATGCATAAAAACTAGGTATGAGAAGAGTATGATCAATGTGTTACTTGCCTTGCTGATGATCCGCAAACCCTAGAGACTCGTAGTAGCACGCTTCGCACTCCGGGTATTCTATCGCAAACAAACAATAGCATACATAAGCACTCAAGCATAGATGCAAGGGTAAAACTTCAAATAAGAAGATCCAAACTGAAAGTTCAACTGAAGAGATTTGATTTGCAAAAAGAATCAATCGAATCGGAGCTACGGAACTGAAACTACGATCAAAAGAACATCGAAATCAAATATGCTTGAAACCAAATATTAAATTGTCAGAACCTTGGTCAAGTTGATTAAACAGAAAGAGGGGCTCGAAACGAAGATTTTGGCGTTGGTTTCACTGGATTTGGAAGAACGGTTAAAAAGTTGCGAGGGTTTGAAGATCAGGGGCTAATCTGCGATAAAAGTAATCGCGGATAGGTCCCTGGCAGAAAAGAAAAAGAAAAAGAAAAAAACTACGGCACGAACGTTCGTTAGGAGAGACGAACGGGCGAACGCGTTCGTTAAAAACGAACTAACGAGCGAACGCTCGCTAAATAACGAAACCGAAAAAAAACAAATCTAAAAAAACAATCTAGGGTTTTATAAAAAACTGGCGGTTTTACCTAAACCGAAAAAAAAACTAAACCGACGAGAACCGACGGCGGATCCGGCGGCGACGGCTGGCTCCGGCGGGGCGGTGGTGGCGGCGGCGGCGGGCGGCGGCGCGAGCGGCGAGGCGCGGCGCGAGCGGCAGCGGCTGGCGGGCAGGTGGGCTGGGGCGTTGTGGGGCAGCGGCTTATAAAGCCTGGGCACGGATAGAGTCCGGGTCGCCCACGGCCCAAAGGTCGGTTCACTTTTTCTAAAACAGAAGGAGTAAATAAATAAAAAGAAATATCAAACGGAGTCCAAAAATTCTGAAATAAATTTTCACGGTCCTCTAATAAAATTTAGGACAAAGTGAACAATTTTCCCGGACCTAAATGCAAATTTTAAAAAACAATTCTTCCTAATTTAATTAAATAACTCCGAATAAAATCCAAATAAAAATTCAATAAAACAATAATTTGATTTTTAACATTTTTCCTCCAATATTTCTTTTTATTTTGGAGAAGTCATTTTATCTCCTCTCTTTTATTTTTATTATGAAATATATCAGAGAGAAAAATTATTAAAAATCAATATGATCTTAGTTTCAATATTTGAGAAAATTAAAATACGAAATAAACGAAATCCCCAACTTTCTCCGTGGGTCCTTGAGTTGCTTAGAGTTTCTAGTATCACAATGGAAATGCAAGAAAATATGATATGCATATGATGTCCTAAGTATAACATTCCAAATTGAAAATTTGGGATGTTACAAACCTACCCCCCCCCCTCCTTTAAGATGAATCTCGCCCTCAAGATTCAGGTTGGCTAGAAAATAGGTATGGGTGGTCTTTCCGTCGATCATCCTCTCGTTGCCAGGTGGCTTCATCCTCGGTGTGGTGGGTCCACTGAACTTTGCAAAACTTGGCAAACTCGAGAATCTTGACTGGTTTATGCTCGTAGGTCAGATCACTATCCAACTGAATTGCTTCCAGGGGCACTGTATCTCTCATAGGAATATCAGCCATCTCAGCATGGCACTTCTTCAACTGGGAAACGTGAAACACGACATGAACTCCTGACAGTCCTTCGGGTAACTCCAACTTGTAGGCTACTTCTCCCATATGTTCCAAAACTCGGTATGGTCCTACAAATCTCGGGGCTAATTTTCCCTTAACTACAAAGCGTTTAACTCCTCGCAGTGGCGATACACGAAGATATGCTCTGTCTCCGATTTCATAGACTACCTCCTTGCATTTTGAGTCTGCATAACTCTTCTGTCTAGACTGAGCTACCTTCAGTCTATCCCGAATCAACTTAACCTTCTCTTTAGACTCTTTAATCAAATCTGGTCCAAACAACTGACGGTCTCCAACTTCATCCCACATTAACAGTGTCCTGCACCTTCTTCCACACAACGCTTCGAAAGGTGCCATCTTCAAACTGGCTTGGTAGCTGTTGTTGTATGAGAACTCTGCGTAGGGCAAATTGTCATCCCAAATAGATCCATAATCTAGCGCACAAGCTCTCAACATGTCCTCCAGAATCTGATTGACTCTCTCAGTCTGTCCATCGGTCTGCGGATGAAAAGTTGTACTGAACTCTAGCCTGGTACCCAAAGTCTGGTGCAGCTGGTGCCAAAACTTTGAAGTAAACTGTGTTCCTCTATCTGATACGATGGTCCTCGGAACTCCATGCAGACATACGATCATGGTCATATATATCTTGGCCAACTTCGCAATCATATAGGTGGTTTTCACTGGGATAAAGTGAGCCACTTTGGTCAACCGATCCACTACTACCCGGATAGAATCATATCTCGATCGGGTCCTGGGTAACCCGGTGATAAAATCCATGTCAAGATTATCCCACTTCCATTCGGGTATCGGCATATGCTACAGTAAACATGCTAGCTTCTGATGCTCTGCCTTCACTCTCTGACATACATCACATATTGCTACGTACTCGGCAATATCCTTCTTCATACTAGTCCACCAGAAACGCTAATATATCTTGGTGTTTTTGGGGTGTATCGAGTATGGCGAGTCATGAGCTTCCTCTAGTATCAACTTCCTGATCTCTGCATTATTGGGTACATAAACACGGTCCTCAAACCACAGGATGTCGTGCTCATCCTCACGAAAACCTTTGGCTTTTCTTTTGCTCATCCTCTCCTTTATCTCAGCAATTTCTTTGTCATCCTTCTGAGCTTCTTGAATCTTTCCCAATAATGTCGACTGAACTTCCAATGCTGCAACAAAACCTCTAGGGACTATCTCCAAACCAAGCTCCCTGAGATCTTCAGCCAACTCCTTTGGCAAACCTCCGCTTACAAGGGTATTGGCATAACTCTTCCAGCTCAAAGCGCCAGCTACGACATTGGCCTTTCCTGGGTGATAATGCAACTTCATATCATAATCCTTTATAAGCTCCAACCATCTCCTCTGCCTGAGATTCAGTTCCTTCTGTGTGAAAATGTACTTCAAACTCTTATGATCCGTGTACACATCACAGCGATTTCCAATAAGAAAATGTCTCCATGTCTTGAGTGCATGGACTACAGCTGCTAACTCCAAATCATGCGTAGCATAATTCAACTCATGCGGTTGAAGTTGACGTGAGGCATATGAAACAACTCTTCTATCTTGCATAAGTACACCTCCAAGTCCTAAGCGAGAAGCGTCATAATACACTTGGAGATCTTTGCGTATATCCGACAGAATCAGCACTAGGGCTGTAACCAAACGTTTCTTCAACTCCTGGAAACTTGCCTCACATTCATCTGTCCATTTGAACTTGGTGTCCTTCTTCAACAACTCTGCCATGGGTTTCGCAATCTTGGAAAAAAATCTCAATGAATCTCCGATAGTATCCCGCGAGTCCAAGAAAATTGCGGATCTCTCCAACTGAGGTGGATGCTAGCCAATCAGTGATAGACTGAACCTTGGTAAGGTCTACTGCTATACCTTCTCTTGATATAACATGTCCAAGAAATCCTACTTCCTTCAACCAAAACTCACATTTGCTGAACTTGGCATATAGTTGATGTTCCCTGAGCTTCTCAAGAACTAAACGTAAATTCTCCTTGTGTTCCTCTTCATTCTTTGAGTATACCAAAATATCATCAATGAACACTACAACAAACTTGTCCAAGAATTCCATGAACACCTTATTCATCAAAATAGGCAGGGGCATTAGTCAATCCAAATGACATAACAGTATACTCATATAGCCTATACCTTGTCGTGAAGGCTGTCTTAGGTATATCATGTTCTCGAATCTTCAACTGGTGGTATCCTGATCATAGATCGATCTTCGAAACTACTTTAGCTCCTTGCAACTGATCAAACAAATCATTGATCATCGGCAGTGGATACTTGTTCTTGATCATCACTTCATTCAGTGCATGATAATCAACAGCCATTCTCAATGATCCATCCTTCTTCTCCACCAAAAGCACTTGGGCTCCCACGGTGACGAACTTCGTCGAATGTAAAATTTCTCCAATAACTCCTTAATCTGCTTCTTAATCTCCTCTAGATCATTTGCGGGCATCTGGTATGGTCTCTTCCATATCGGTCCGGTGCCTGGCAACAACTCTATCAAAAACTCAATGTCTCAATCCGGCGGCATGCCTGGTAGTTCCTCTGGAAATACATCTGGGTAATCCTTCACTACAGGTACTTCCTCCTGAACAACTCCTGAGAGGGGATTTACTTGGGTCCTCCTCGGCGCATGCCTAGACACATACTTGATCCTTTTTCCCTCCGGGGTAGTGAACAATATTGACTTACTGGCGCAATCGATGTTTCCTCCATACATCGACAGCCAATCCATTCCTGCTATCACATCCAATCCTTGGGACTCCAAAATTATTGGGTCTGAGGGGAAAACATGGCTAGCAATGGTTAAGGGTATCCAATCGCACCATTGGCTGGCCATATACTCTGCTCCGGGTGAGTTTACTAACAAGGGTGTCCTAAGGGCTAAGGTGGGTAACTTAAACTTGTCCACAGATCCCCTTGAAATGTATGAATGCGATGCACCAGTATCAAAAAGAACGAGAGCGGTAAATGACTTAACCAAAACTTACCGATAACTGCATCTGGCTGCTCTTCAACCTCCTCCACATTCACGTGGTTCACTTGTCCCCTGTTAAAAGGGTTGGGCTTCTTCCCAGAGCTTCCATTGTCGTTACCATTCTTTGCTTCAGAACACTCGGTGGCGTAGTGTCTAGTCTTCCCGCACTTGAAACAAGTAATGTGACTTAGATCCTTCTTGGAGGGTGTGGCTAGGTTAGAGCGGTTCTGATTGCTGCCTGCTCCATTCCCGTTTCCATTCTTGGGCCCACTATGCTTATGCGAACTTCCTCCATTGTGGGTATGGCCTCCATGGTTATGGGTATATCCTCCTGAGTTCGGGGTGAAATGAGGCTTCTTCTGAGCTCCTGAACTGTACTTCCCTTGTCCATACTTCCTTTTGTGGCTCTCAATCTGTTGCTGCTTCCCTTCAATCATAAGAGCCTTGTCTACCAACTCCTAGTAGTTGTTAAATGTTGCCACCATTAACTGCATACTAATCTCATCATTCAGCCCTTCCATAAACTTCTCCTGTTTCGCGGCATCTATGGCCACATCATCTGGGGCATAGCAGGCTAACTTGCTAAACTCATCCATGTACTATCCCACAGTACGGTTTCCTTGGCGTAAGTTGCGAAACTCACACTTATTCATACTCATGGCTCCAGTTGAGACATGAGCGGTGCGGAATGCTTGCTGAAACTGCTCCCAAGTGACATTGGCTATAGTAAAAGTGGATGTATAATTCTCCCACCATGACGCTGTGGGTCCATCAAATCGGTGTGCGGCAAAAAGCACCTTCTCAGCATCTGTGCAACCTGCGGTGGTCAACTCCCTTCCTATCCTGCGTAGCCATTCATCAGCAACTATTGGCTCGGTGCTACTGGAAAATACCGGTGGCTGCAACCTTAGAAAACGGGCTAAGTTGTCAACTGGAGGTGGTGGTGGTGGGTTGGTGTTGCCTTGGTTCTGGACTAGTAGCTGCATCAAGGCATTCTGATGTTGGATCAACTGGGTGAGCTCCAGTGGGAAGAAAAATCCGGGGTCACGTCTCGGAGGCATCTGATGGGTTTAGAGGGGAGAGATTAGAATAGAATGAGGTCTAGTGAGAAAGCACTACCCATATGCACATGAGACAAACACATTCATATCACACCAAATCAATTCAAGCAAGGGCATACAATCGATCTAACTATCGTTACAAAAGTGCTCGGACTACTAATATATACATGGGGAATTACTACTAATAATATGGTGGTCTACTAGAAATTTTGATCGATGGAAGACTCCATGATGTCTGCTCCAGCTTCGTCTTCATAATCATCATCACTACTCTCAGGGTCAGAGTCGGTGTCGTCGATGATGATGTAGTTGAAAGCACAAGTGCTCCCTGGGTGGTTTTGGTAATTAATGTCAACATATATCTTGTTGGACTAACACTTTTACCTAGTATGTTTCAGATAAGTTCAACAATGGAGTGGCATGGACTAGAGGATGTGGAACCCCTTCAAGATGCTAAGGACAAAGGATTGGCTAAAGCTTCAAGATCAAGACTCTACATTTTCTATTTTAGTGATCCAAGATCACATTGAGTCTATAGGAAAAGCCAATACTATCAAGAGGGGATGAGGTGTTGCTTAATGGCTTGCTTGCTCAAAGTGCTTAGTGATATGCTCCAAAACCCTCAACTACCTTCCCACATCCACATATGACCTAAAACAAAAGTCAAACTCGGCCCCACCGATTCTATCTATCCGGCGCCATCGAGTTTCAGATGTCATAGCCACTGCCACAAACCCTAGCAAATCGGTTTCACCGATAGGGATCTCGATCTCACCGAGATGGGATTGTAATCTCTCTGTGTATGTCCATTACCAAAATCGGTCTCACCGAGTTTGAGCAATCGGTACTACCGAGATTACAATGCAAACCCTCTGGTTAGCTTATTACCAAAATCGGTCCCATCGAGTTTGTGTAATCGGCCTCACCGAGTTTGCCTGACCAACTCTCTGGTTAGCTTATTACCAAAATCGGTCCCACCGAGTTTGTGTAATCAGTCACACCGAGATTACGTTATGCCCTAACCCTAACCATATCGGTCCTACCGAGTTGCATCTCAGTCCCACCGAAAATCCTAACAGTCACTAGGTTTGCTGAATCGGTCCGACCGAGTTTAACCATTCGGTCCCACCGAGTTTGGCAAATTGTGTGTAACAGTTAGATTTTGTGTGGAGGCTATATATACCCCTCCACCCACTCTTCATTCGTGGAGAGAGCCATCAGAACATACCTACACTTCCAATACACATTTTCTGAGAGAGAACCACCTACACTTGTGTTGAGGTCAAGATATTCCATTCCAACCATATGAATCTTGATCTCTAGCCTTCCCCAAGTTGCTTTCCACTCAAATCTTCTTTCCACCAAATCCAAATCCTGTGAGAGAGAGTTGAGTGTTGGGGAGACTATCATTTGAAGCACAAGAGCAAGGAGTTCATCATCAACACACCATTTGTTACTTCTTGGAGAGTGGTGTCTCCTAGATTGGCTAGGTGTCACTTGGGAGCCTCCAACAAGATTGTGGAGTTGAACCAAGGAGTTTGTAAGGGCAAGGAGATCGCCTACTTCGTGAAGATCTACTGCTAGTGAGGCAAGTCCTTTGTGGGCGACGGCCGTGATGGAATAGAAAAGGTTGCTTCTTCGTGGACCCTTCGTGGGTGGAGCCCTCCGTGGAATCGTGCAACCGTTACCCTCCGTGGGTTGAAGTCTCCATCAACGTGGATGTACGATAGCACCACCTATCAGAACCACGACAAAAATATCCGTGTCTCCAATTGCGTTTGAATACTCCAAACCTTTCTCTTTACATTCTTGCAAGTTGCATGCTTTACTTTCCGCTGCTCGTATACTCATTGCATGCTTGCTTGATATGTATTGTGTTTGTTAAACTTGTGCTTAAACTCCACTTAAACTTAAGAATATTAAAAACTGTAACTTTTGGCACTTAGTGTCTAATCACCCCCCCCCCTCTAGACACCTCTTCTTGATCCTTTCAGTAGTCTTCAGAACGAATGTCATGGGGATGGCCGTTATCTCCTCTTGGTGCGGGGTCTCCCATGAATACTCATAGCTTCCTTGTCAGGTCATCATTACTCTCCACTAGTATTGTGATTTCCTCCTCGTATCCGGTGCGTGTAGACTTGAGTTCCTCTTCTAGCTCCATGTTCCTAGTCATCAACTTCTTCAAATCTATCATGCTTGCGCACATCTGGTTCTCCTATCAACGAATGTGCTGGTTTAACTCCTAGATGAAAGCTGCAATGGACCTGTCCTTCCTGGTGCTAATCATCTCCCATTGCTCATTTCACAGCCCACATATCTGCTAGATAGTGTCCTTAAGATCCTTGTGATAAACTTCGTCGATGCGTCCCATGGCGATGTGGGATGCCATGCTCTTACCTAGACTCCAGGTTGATGCATCAAAGGAAAACTCTATGGGCTCAGTGATTGGCGTGAATGTCCTTCCTGGAACTTGAACTCGAATCATCCAACGCTCCTCTTCTGATAAAGTGGCGGTGTAGGTACCGGTGAAGCTTGGTATTCCAATGTTCAGGTACCTAGTGACTTCCTTCAAGTGGCGTCCAAAAGGTGTGTCTTCATTCGGTTGTGCAAACTTGTTCCTTGAGTCTGCCATCCTATAGAGTAGAAAATGGAGAGGAGTCAGAAATGAGTAGAGAAGAGTGACCTATGGCTCATCTTAGTGGTCGTGTCCTACAATCAGTGTGTGCTCTGATACCATCTTGTAGCGATCCGACCTCAGGCGGTCAAATATCTGTGTATAAGTGTCATCCCTGGATAGGTAATGCTGACACACATAGTACTTGAAGGATTAATAACAGAGTTCAATCACACACTTATTACATCAAATGTCTCGGAAGAGAACTTATTACAATAAATATGGCTTAAGGCCATCTAAATAAGATAACAGCGGAAGTCTTGGAAGATAAAGTGAGTCCATCAACTCCAACGACATAGCTGAGTGCACGACAACGACCTAGCGCACCTTACTCTTCATATGAAAAGTCTGCAACATGATATGTTGCAGCCCGAAACGGGTCAGCACATGGAATATGCTGGCAAGATAACACATTAGAGCAATGAACAAGTAAATGTTATCACTACATGCATATGAGGCTGGTGGAGGCTCTATGGTTATAATGTTTTGCGAAAAGCCAATTTTCCCTACATCAAAGGAATATATTTTGTTTAACTATCATGGTAGATGTTAAACATTGATAAGGTTCCTCCAACTCAATCCCAATTAAGAAGTATTAAACCCAACAAATTAATTTAGAGTGATGAGATCAACATGATAATCCAAGAACCAGATACTCAAGATGTCCATAACCAGGGACACGGCTAACCATGATTAGTTTGTACACTCTGCATAGGTTTGCACACTTTTCCCCACAAGACTCAACCTCCTCCATTGGATTTCTCGCACTACATGGTGTTTGAGAAACGGATGACCGAGACATAGCCTTTCAGGAGCATTAACTCTAACCCTGGGTAGACAGTACCAACCTACATCCCCTACATCTGCTAGCCTACCACTGGAAGAGGTCAGGCAACTTACTCAACTATGTTAGAGCCCATAATAGCTTGTGGCTACACACGGAAGTTTCTAGCATGAATAATCTTATGATCCCTTTGAGCCTGGGTGGCGAACCATAGGATGATCACACAGGTACTCCGGGATATCCTAGGACAACACTGGATTCTCCAGGTGCCCGCAACCAATCCACCCAGATGTGTATTTAAGTAGCCACCTTAAGTTAACCATTAATTAACAATCTCACATCTGTCATGGATACACTCAAACCCAAACCACATCTATGAGCATAGCATGGCAGTATAAGCATAACGTAGAAGTAACTCCCAGGGTTTGATAATAAAACAGGTGATAGGTTCTACCTCATCATCTACTTCCCAATACCCACAAATTAATCACAACCTAATCATGCAGTGTTTGAGGATTGTAACTAATGCATAAAAACTGGGTATGAGAAGAGTATGATCAATATGTTACTTGCCTTGCTGATGATCCGCAAACCCTAGAGACTCGTAGTAGCACGCTGCGCACTCTGGGTATTATATCGCAAACAAACAATACCATACATAAGCACTCAAGCATAGATGCAAGGGTAAAACTTCAAATAAGAAGATCCAAACTGAAAGTTCAACTGAAGAGACTTGATTTGCAAAAAGAATCAATCGAATCGGAGCTACGGAACTGAAACTACGATCAAAAGAACTTCGAAATCAAATCTTCTTGAAACCAAATATTAAATTTTCAAAACCTTGTTCAGGTTGATTAAACAGAAAGAGGGGCTCGAAACGAAGATTTTGGCGTTGGTTACACTAGATTTGGACGAACGGTTAAAAAGTTGCGAGGGTTTGAAGATCAGGGGCTAATCTGCGATAAAAGTAATCGCGGATAGGTCCCTGGCAGAAAAGAAAAATAAAAAATAAACAACTACGGCGTGAACGTTCGTTAACAGAGATGAACGGGCGAACGCGTTCGTTAAGAATGAACTAACGAGCGAACGCTCTCTAAATAACGGAACCGGAAAGAACCGAATATAAAAAACAATCTAGGGTTTTATATAAAACCGGCGGTTTTACCTAAACCAAAAAAAACTAAACCGACGAGAACCGACTGCGGATCCGGCGGTGGCGGCTGGCTCCGGCGGGGCGGCGGTGGCTCCGGCGAAGGCGGCGACGGGCGGCGAGGCGAGGCGAGGCGCGGCGTGGCGACGGCTGGCGGGCTGGTAGGCTGGGTCGCTGTAGGACGGCGGCTTATAAAGCCTGGGCATGAAGAGAGTCTGGGTCTCCCACGGCCCAAAGGTCGGTTCACTTTTTTTAAATGGGCGGAGTAAATAAATAAAAATAAATATCAAACGGAGTCCAAAAATTCCAAAATAAATTTTCACGGTCCTCTAATAAAATTTAGGACAAAGTGAACAATTTTCCCGGACATAAATGTAATTTAAAAAATAGTTTTCCTAATTTAATTAAATAACTCCGAATAAAAACCAAAAAAAATCAATAAAACAATAATTTTATTTTTAACATTTTCCCTCCAATATATCTTTTTATTTTGGAGAAGTCATTTTATCTCCTCTCTTTTATTTTTATTATGAAATATATCAATGAGAAAAATTATTAAAAATCAATATGATCCTATTTTCAATATTTGAGAAAATTCAAATATGAAAATAAACGAAATCCCCAACTCTCTCCGTGGGTCCTTGAGTTTCTTAGAATTTCTAGGATCACAACGGAAATGCAAGAAAATATGATATGCATATGATGTCCTAAGTATAACATTCCAAATTGAAATTTTGGGATGTTACAATTCGCTTGAGAACAAGCGAGGTCTAAGCTTGCGGGAGTTGATACGTCCATTTTGGATCATGTTTTCCTGCTGTTATTTATAATGTTTTTATGCATAATAATACTTTATGGAGTAATTCTAATGTCTTTTCTCTCATAATATGCAAGGTTTACACAAAGAGGGAGAATGCCGGTAGCTGGAATTCTGGACCTGAAAAGCTACGTCAGAGTTACCTATTTTACATCTCCAAATGAGCTGAAAATTTACGGAGAATTGATTTGGAATATATAAAAAATACTAGAGAAAATAACTACCGGCGGGGGGGCCACCTGGTGAGCACAAGACACCAGGGCGCGCCAGGCCCCCCAGGCGCGCCCTGGTGGGTTGTGCTCAGCCCAGCCCACCTTCGATGCCCATCTTCTATAGCTATATAGGTCATTTTGACCTAGAAAAAATAAGGAAGGGACTTTCGGGACGGAGCGCCGCTGTCTCGAGGCAGAACTTGGGCAGGAGCACTTTTGCCCTCCGGCGGAGTGA
The DNA here is from genome assembly GCF_003073215.2 of Triticum urartu. NCBI lineage: Eukaryota > Viridiplantae > Streptophyta > Magnoliopsida > Poales > Poaceae > Triticum > Triticum urartu. The sequence continues at coordinate 210,499,069 of NC_053022.1, read as the reverse complement.
TTCCGTCAGGGGAACTTTCCTCCCGGAGGGGGAAATTGAAGCCATCATCACCAACAACCCTCTCATCTTTGGGAGGTCAATCTCCATCAACATCTTCAACAGCACCATTTCCTCTAAAATCCAAGTTCATCTCTTGTGTTCAATCTTTGTACCGGAACCTCAGATTGGTACCGGTGGATGACTAGTACTGTTGATTACATCTTGTAGTTGATTACAATATGGTTTATTTGGTGGAAGATTGTATGTTCAGATCCATTATGCTATTCAATACCCCTCTGGTATTGAGCATGCTTATCATTTGTGAGTAGTTACTTTTTTTTCTTGAGGTCACGGGAGAAATCTTGTTGCAAGTAATCATGTGAACTTGATATGTGTTCAATATTTTGATGATATGTATGTTGTGATTCCCTTAGTGGTGTCATGTGAATGTCTACTACATGGAACTTCACAATATTTGGGCCTAAGGGAATGCATTGTGTAGTAGTTATTGGATGATGGTTTGCTAGAGTGACAAAAGCTTAACCCTAGTTTATTCGCTACTTCGTAAGGGACTGATTTGGATCCAAATGTTTAATGCTATGGTTAGATTTTTACCTTAATATTTTTCTTGTAGTTGCGGATGCTTGCGAGGGGGTAAATCACAAGTGGGAGGTTTGTTCAAGTAAGAACAACACTCAAGCACCGGTTCACCAACATATCAAATTATCAAAGTAGCGAACACGAAACAAACCAACATGATGAAAGTGACTAGATGAAATTCTCGTGTACCCTCAAGAACGCTTTGCTTATTAAAAGAGACCGTTTTGGTCTGTCCTTTGACACAAAAGGATTGGGCTACCTTTGTGCACTTTATTTACCATTGCCGTTACTTGCTCGTTACAAATTATCTTGCTATCAAACTACATGTTACCGACAATTTCAGTGCATGCAGAAATTACCTTGTTGAAAACCACTTGTCATTTCCTTCTGCTCCTCATTGGGTTCGACACTCTTACTTATCGAAGGGACTACGATTGACCCCCTATACTTGTGGGTCATCACATAGTAGTACTTTTCTTCGACGGCTAATAAACTTTTGCAATAAGTATGTGAGTTATTTATGACTAATGTGAGTCCATGGATTATACGCACTCTCACCTTTCCACAATTTGCTAGCCTCTTCGTTACTGCGCATTGCCCTTTCTCACCTTGAGATGTGGTGCAAACTTCGCCGGTGCATCCAAACCCAGTGGTATCATACGCTTTATCACACATAAGCCTCCTTATATCTCCCTCAAAACAGCCACCATACCTACCTATTATGGCATTTCCATAGCCATTCCGAGATATTTGTGATGCAACTTCCACCATTTCGTTTTATTATGACACACATTATCATTGTCATATTGCTTTGCATGATCATATAGCTGACATAGTATTTGTGGCTCAGCCACTGTTCATCATTTTTATACATGTTACGCCAGATCATTGCACATCCTGGTACACCGCCGGAGGCATTCATATAGAGTCATATTTCGTTCTAGTATTGAGTTGTAATTTTCTTTCGAGTTGTAAGTAAATAGAAGTGTGATGATCAGTATATTCATTAGCATTGTCGCAAGTGAGGAGATAAAAAATAGAGGCAAAAAAGAGCCCAAAAAAAGAAGGCCAAAAAGAGCCCAACAAAAAAAGAGGAAAAAAGAAGAGAAAAGGAGAGAAGGGGCAATGTTACTATGCTTTCAACAATTGTGCTTGAAAGTCGCACCATGTTTTTCATATAGGGAGTCTCCTATGGTTTGTTTTCATATAACTAGTGGGAATTTTTTACATTATAAGAACTTGGCTTGTATATTCCAATGGTGGGCTTCCTCAAATGCCCGAGGTCTTCATGAGCAAGCAAGTTAGATGCACACCCACTTAGTTTTATTTTTGAGCTTTCATACACTTATAGCTCTTAGTGCATCAGTTGCATGACAATCCCTACTCCTTGCATTGACATCAATTGACGGGCATCTCCATAGCCCATTGATTAGCCTTGTCAATGTGAGACTTTCTTATTTTTTTTCTTCTCCACACCACCTCCAACATCATACTCTATTCCACCCATAGTGCTATATCCATGGCTTGCGCTCCTGTATTGCGTGAGAGTTGAAAAGGCTGAAGCGTGTTAAAAAGTATGAACCAATTTCTCAGCTTTTCATCGGGGTTGTGCATGATAAATACTTTGTGTTAAGAACATGGAGTGTAACACCCACGATGCGGCTATATCTCCCACGTGTCAGGGCACGACTTAGAGGCATAAACGCACGCTAGGCATGTCGCAAGAGGGGTAATCTTTACACATCCCATGTACTGAATAAGAAAGGGATAAAGAGTTGGCTTACAATCGCCACTTCACACAATACATAAATATATCATACATCATCTAGAATACAATCAAGGTCCGACTATGGAACCAAAATAAAGAAAGACAACCCCAAATGCTAGATCCCCGATCGCCCCAACTGGGCTCCTCCACTGATCATCCGGAAAGAAACATAGTAACGGCCCGAATCCTCGTCGAACTCCCACTTGAGTTCGGTAGCATCCCCTGCACTGGCATCATCGGCACCTGCATCTGTTTTGGAAGTATCTGTGAGTCACGGGGACTCTGCAATCTCACACCCTCACGATCAAGACTATTTAGGCTTAAAGGTAGGAAAAGGGTAGTGAGGTGGAGCTGCAGCAAGCACTAGCATATATGGTGGCTAAATTACACAAAAGAGAGCGAGAAGAGAAGCAAAGCATGGTCGAGAAGCTATAAAGTGATCAAGAAGTGATCCTGAAGCTACGTACGTTCAAGCATAACACGAGACCGTGTTCTCTACCCGGACTCTGCCGAAAAGAGACCATCACGGCTACACACGCGGTTGATTCATTTTAATTAAGTTAAGTTTCAAGTTCTCTACAACCGGACCTTAACAAATTCCCATCTGCCCATAACCGCGGGCATGGATTTCGAAAGTTCAAAACCCTGTAGGGGTGTCCCAACTTAGCCCATCACAAGCTCTCACGGTCAATGAAGGATATTCCTTCTCCCGGGAAGACCCGATCAGTCTCAGAATCCCGATTACAAGACATTTTGACAATGGTAAAACAAGACCAGCAAAGCCACCCGATGTGCCGACAAATCCTGATAGGAGTCGCACGTATCTCATTCTCAGGGCAACACCGGATGAGACTAGCTATGAGTAAAACCAAACCTCAAGTTTCCCCGAGGTGGCCCCGCAGGCAGCTCGGTTCGGACCAACACTTAGAGGAGCACTGGCCTGGGGGGGTTAAAATGAAGATGACCGTTGAGTCTGCAAAACCCAAGGGAAGGTATATGGTGGTAGGTAGGCAAATGGTAAAACCAAGGTTGGGCCTTGCGGGAGGAGTTTTATTCAAAGCGAACTGTCAAGGGGTTCCCATAACACCCAACTGCGTAAGGAACGCAAAATCAAGGAACATAACACCGGTATGACAGAAACTAGGGCGGCAAGAGTGGAACAAAACACCAGGCATAAGGCCGAGCCATCCACCCTTTACCAAGTATATAGATGCATTAAAGTAAATAAGAGATAATAATGATATCCCAACAATACCCATGTTCCAACATGGAACAAACTCCAACTTCACCTGCAACTAGCAACGTTATAAGAGGGGCTGAGCAAAGCGGTAACATAGCCAAACAACGGTTTGCTAGGAAAGGTGGGTTAGAGGCTTGACATGGCAATATGGGAGGCATGATAAAGCAAGTGGTAGGTATCGCGGCATAGCAATAGAGCGAACAACTAGCAAGCAAAGATAGAAGTGATTTCGAGGGTATGATCTTCTTGCCTGCAAAGTTCTCAAAGTTGACTAAAGCTTGATCCTCGTTAGCAAACTCAACGGGTTCCTCGATCACGTACTCATCTCCCGGCTCTACCCAAAGCAAGAACACAAGCAAAGGACCCACAATCAATCACGGTGCAATGCGCAAGCAACATGATGCAAAGCATGGCATGATATGCGAGATGTGATATGCAATGCATATGCATGCTCCGGAAGGAAAAAGATGAACAAGGCATCAACTTGGCAAACAATTGTGCCGCTGGAAACATGAGTTGATTTCGGTCAAAATCAATATAAAGATCACCGGAATCGGATGCACGGTTTGCAAATGACAAGCAAAACAAGAAAAGCACAAATCTGCGATTAACAACACGATGCCATCTAGAATGCATCAAGAAACTAAGCTACTGCACTCCAACATAACAACAACGCACATGGCAGTGATCTACTCAGGATGCTTCACAAAACATGAACACTAAGCTACGGCTAAATCACACAAGACCAGGTTCAAACAAGCATGGTAAAAGTGAAAAAGATATCAGCTTCACAGACTTGGTGAAAATACTAACATGCTAGGAATAACATCAGGAAGCAATGTTTAGAGCAAGCTAACAACATGTTGCAGGAACATATCATAGCAAACAAAGGCATGGCATGATTCTACTAAATGCATAGATCCAAAGTCCCTTACTGACCATGAGCCAAAAAGGCAAAGAAGATTTTATGGCACCCATGTAAACATAGCAAGTTTTATTAACAGATTCGGACTTAGCAGAAAACTGAGCATGGCATAAACAGAGTTATGAAGGCATCTTTGCGAGCTCGATTCACTCATCACAAAGCCTTGCATGACAAAACAAGCATAGCATCAACAACAAGACATGTTCATGAAGCTAACCAAGGCAAGAGAAAGTTCATAGCTTGCATGGATCAACTACAACAACCATCGCAAAATTGATTAACATGTAAACAATCTGCCAGGAACATTTTATAGCAATAGTAGAGCAAGATTGAGACATGCTAGGGCACTCCATAACTGCAAACAGGGCCATGGATGGATAGAGCATAACCATATGTCCAAATCATCCTTACTGAAACAACTCAAAACAAGCATGTATCTCACTGTAGAATCTAGTTTACATGGCAAAAAAATAACAGCAGACCAAGGACTTCGCAAAATCCCAAGTCCCTGAAATCAGCAATATCATGAAGGCTACTTTGCATGCTTGTGATAGTCACCACATTGATCAAAAAATACATGGCAAGCACCCCTGTAAAGACGGCATGGCATAGATCAAAACACATGTAGAGCTCATGCCTATATGATGCACACAACAAATGTGACAAAAATGACAAATCAGCATAATCTGCTAAGTAACAGGAGCAAACATTTTATAGCACTCTTTCATCCATGATTTGGGGATCAAGATGGACTCAAACAAGCATGCCACAACGGAATGAAATGAAGAGCATCTCCCAGTGAACATTTTGATATATCATGCGCAGGAACCGGAGCTACGGTCATGGAGTTATGATGCAATGAACAGAGGCATAAAAGGTTACAGAAAAGGACTTGGAGAAAAATCGGGGTCAACCTCTTTGGATCTAGGGTTTGCGCGGGATCCGAGATTCGACTAGATCTCGCCGGAGATGTGGCTCACCGGAGTTGGATGAAGGTGGCCGGAGGAGGAGAAGGGCAGGGAGGCCGCTAGAGTTGGAGGAAGGGGCCGGAGTTGGAGCTTGTCCTCGGGCGGCGCGCACCCGCATCGGGCAGCGGCGTGGCGGCCGGAGCAGATCCGCGAGCGGCCGGCGAGCGGGCGGACGGCGGCGGCCGACGAGCGGGCGAACAGCGGCGGCGGGGCCGGAGTAGGGAGGCGGCGCGGCACCGGGCGGAGGAGCAGGCGTGGGCGCGCGGCGGAAGGAGCGGCCGGGCGGCACGGGCCTCGGGGGCCGGCCGTGGACTCGGGCGGGCCTGCGGCGGTGGGCGGCGGCGGCCTGCCACGTGGAGGGACGGGGTTCGCTGCGGGAGGCGACGCGGACACGTCCGGCCGTCTCGGACGCGTTCGGTGGCGGCGGGGAAGGTTAGGGTAGGGTTTGGACCCGGAATTCCGGAGGGAGAGACATATTTATAGCTAGGAGGAAGTAGGAGTGTACAAATGCGGTGTAGTTTTCGACCACGTGATCGTGATCCGACGACGGAGGACATGGGAGTGGTTTGGAAGGTTTATTGGGCCGTTTTGGAGGGGTGTTGGGCTGCAACACACACGAGGCCTTTGCGGTTCCCCGGTTAACCGTTGGAGCATCAAACAAACTCCAAATGACACGAAATTTGACAGGCGGTCTACCGGTGGTGTACCAAGGCCGCTTGGCAAATCTCGGTCCATTCCGAGAATGTTTAACACCCGCTCACGAAAAGAGACAAAAGGGGGCGCCGGTGCACGTAGGAGTGTCGGATTGCAAAATGGACAACAGGGAAAATGCTCGAATGCATGAGACGAAACACGTATGCAAATGTGATGCACATGATGTCATGATATGAAATGCATGACATGAAAAAATTCAAAATGAAGACAAAACCCAACCACGAAGGAATCTCATAACTTAGAGCCGAAAATGGCAAGAGTCGGTGTACAAATATGGCAAGTTACATCCGGGGTGTTACATGGAGCATGACAAGACTATATGATTTTATAGGGATAACTTTCTTTAGCGTCGATATTTTGAAAGACATGATTGTTTGTCGGTATGCCTTATTATTATTGTTTTTATGTCAAACTAGAGAGTATTGCTTTGAATCATTCGGATCTTAATATTCATGACACAAAGAGAAATTACATGATGAACATGATAGGTAGCATTCCACATCAAAAAATTGTTTTTATCATTTACCTACTCAAGGACGAGCGGGAATTAAGCTTGAGGATGCTTGATATGTCTCCAACGTGTCTATAATTTTTTTTATTATTCCATGCTATTATAGTATCAATCTTGGATGTTTTATATGTAATTGTATATCACTTTTGGGGACTAACCTATTAACCTAGTGCACAGTGTCAGATGCTATTTTTTGCTTGTATTTGGCTTTTCAGGAAAACAATGTTAAACAGAGTTCAAACAGGGAAAAAACTTTTGATTAATTTTTTCTAGACCAGAAGAGACCCTAGAAGGTTCGGGAGAAGACCTGACGAGCCATGAGGGAGCGACAAGCTTAGGAGGCGCGCCCCTAGGCTTGTGGGCCCCTCGTGGCACCTCTTGACCTAATTTTGCTTCTATAAATTCTCAAATATTCCCCTGGCATCAAAGAGCCACCCGAAATACTTTTTCTGCCGTCGCAAGTTTCGATTCCCATGAGATCCCATCTGGAGGCCTTCTCTAGTACTTTGCTTGTAACACCTCGGATGTAACTTGCCATATTTGTAACTCCGACTCTTGCCATTTTTGGCTTTAAGTTATGAGATTCCCTTCGTGGTTGGGTTTTGTCTTCATTTTGAATTTTGTTCATGTCATGCATGTCATATCATATCATCATGTGCATCGCATTTGCATTCGTGTTCGTCTCATGCATCCGAGCATTTTCCCCATTGTCCGTTTCGCAATCCGACACTCCCACATGCACCCAGCGCACCCCTCTTGTCTTCGTGAGCGGGAGTTAAACGTTCTCGGAATGGGCCGAGATTTGTCAAGTGGCCTTGATACACAACTGGTAGACCGCCTGTCAAATTTCGTTTCATTTGGAGGCCGTTTGATGCCCGAACGGTTAACCGGGTAACCGCAAAAGCCCTTTGTGTGTTGCAGCCCAACACCCCTCCAAACAGCCCAATAACCCATCTAAACCATCTCCATGTTCTTCGCCGTCGGATCACGATCGTGTGGGCGAAAACCGCACCTCATTTGGACACTCCAAATTCCCTCTACCTATAAATATGTGCCCCTCCCCGAAAATTCACAGATGAAACCATAGCTTCTTCCTCCTCCCGCCGCCGGACGTGTCCACGCCACCAACGGACGTGTCCGTCGCCGCCCTCCAACCAATTCACCGCCACCACATGTCCCCACGCACCTCCTCTCTCTCCTCCGTGTTGTCGGCCCGCGGAGCCCATCCCGGACACGCACGGGCGCGGATCTTGCCGTCGCCCGGCCCGCATCGCCCTGCCGCCTCGCCCAGCGCCGGCCGGCCCTGCCGCCTCGCCGTCGCCGCCGACCCTACGTGCGCCGCCGCCTACCGCCGCCTCGCACCATCGCCTAAGCCACGGCACCTCTGATGCGTCTCCGTCGTATCTATTTTTCCAAACACTTTTGCCCTTGTTTTGGAATCTAACTTGCATGATTTGAATGGAACTAACCTGGACTGACGTTGTTTTCAGCAGAATTGCCATGGTATTATTTTTGTGCGGAAATAGAAGTTCTCGGAATGACCTGAAAATCAACGGAGACTATTTTTGGAATATACAAAAAATACTGGAAGAAGAATCCACGTCAGGGGGCCCACACCCTGTCCACGAGGGTGGGGGCGCGCCTACCCCCTGGGCGCGCCCCCTGCCCGTGGGCCCCCTGACGCTCCACCAACGTCCACCTTGACTCCATATATTCACTTTCAGGGAGAAAAAAATTAGAGAGAAGGATTCATCGCGTTTTACGATACGGAGCCGCCGCCAAGCCCTAAACTCTCTCGGGAGGGCTGATCTGGAGTCCGTTCGGGGCTCCGAAAAGGGGACCGTCGCCATCGTCGTCATCAACCTTCCTCCATCACCAATTTCATGATGCTCACCGCCGTGCGTGAGTAATTTCATCGTAGGCTTGTTGGACGGTGATGGGTTGGATGAGATTTATCATGTAATCGAGTTAGTTTTGTTAGGGTTTGATCCCTAGTATCCACTACATTCTGAGATTGATGTTGCTATGACTTTGCTATGCTTAATGCTTGTCACTAGGGCCCGAGTGCCATGATTTCAGATCTGAACCTATTATGTTTTCATGAATATGTGTGAGTTCTTGATCCTATCTTGCAATGTCATGTTTTGCATCATGTTGCTTGTGCATTGCACCATGATTGATTGGGGTTCCATTGCATGTGTTCTTGCTTTGGGTAGAGCCGGGAGACGGGTACGTGAATGAGGAACCTGTTGAGTACGTTAACGAGGATCAAGCTTTCGACAACTCTGAGAACATTGCGGACAAGATGACCATACCCTCGAAATCACTTCTATCTTTGCTTTGCTAGTTGTTCGTTCTATCGCTATATCGCGCCACCTGCCACTTGCTATATCATGCCTCCCATATTGCCATGTCAAGCCTCTAACACACCTTCCTAACAAACTGTTGTTTGGCTATGTTACCACTTTTGCTCAGCCCCTCTATTAGTGTTGCTAGTTGCAGGTGAAGTTGAAGTTTGTTCCATGTTGGAACATGGATATGTTGGGATATCATAATATCTCTTGTTCTAATTAATGCATCTATATACTTGGTAAAGGGTGGAAGGCTCGGCCTTTTGCCTGGTGTTTTGTTCCACTCTTGCCGCCTTAGTGTCCGTCATACCGATGTTATGTTCCTTGATTTTGCGTTCCTTACGCAGTTGGGTGTTATGAGAACCCCTTGACAGTTCGCTTTGAATAAAACTCCTCCAGCAAGGCCCAACCTTGGTTTTAACATTTCCCACCTAAGCCTTTTCCCTTGGGTTCCGCGGAGTCAAGGGTCATCTTTATTTTAAACCCCTGGGCCAGTGCTCCTCTGAGTGTTGGTCCAAACTGGGCGATGTCCGGCGCCCCATGGGCAACCAGGGTCTATGCCAACCCGACGTCTATGCAAGATTCAATGTGGTATCGCATTATGCATACCTCAAGCTCAAGATGCCAGGACCTCGGGGGGTTATTACAGTTAATGGAAACACAGAGCGCTCTCTCCGAACGGAGGAGCACACTGCGTCCCTCGCAGTAGAAGCGCAAAGCAGCCTCTCAAGGCAATCCACCAGTTCGGCATTTCAAGACCCGGACACCTTCAAGCGCGCTCGGAGTAATAGGCAACTAGACCGCCTGGCATGATCTGAGCTCGCATAGCAATGCGGCCCCCACCCCAGTCCCAGCCAAACGGCGAAATCCGTGCCACGCATACATAATTATGCATTAAAAATACCATGGGCATAGGTGGGGAGGGGGGCACAACTACGACACGCCCCAAGACGCGGCTTAAACCGCACTAGGGGCTTCCCACTTCGTTATTTTTCTCTTTTCAGGACTTTAATCTCTGGAAACCCTGTCCGGCGGCATGATTGCCGAACACATGATGCAGCAACCAAGGAGGCAGAAAGTTACGTCACACCACGGAATTCCCAGGTGGACTACGATAACGAGTGAAATATTTTCTTTAATATTGTTCCTCAGCGTGCCCTTGGAAGGGACGTAGTCCTACTTTTTGCTTATCGCACTATCTGTATCATTCTGCTTTAACGCACCTTTTTGAATAAACAATGCATAACTTTACGATTATTATTGCATCCTTGTTATATATATGTGTTCATTAATAACACCTTGCAACCGTATACTTTGGTACGGCCAATACACCGGGGGCTTAAGTACCCCACAACATGGTGTGAGAAGTCCGAACACTTTCACAAGTGCGGCACCCCGAACTTATAGCATTATATGCATCAGGTCCGAATCATGTCTTTGGTCAAATGTTGGGTTTGCCCGGCTCCTATGTTTTGGTACCTTATATTACGCTCTATTGGCTAAGGTAGCGCTAGGAGAACTACTGTGATTGTGCCCCGGTTCTGCTGGGCTAAGCACCTCAGTAGAGAAAGCTAAAACTGACTATCATGATAAGGCGAGAGATTGGTCGCTGTTAGGAGAGGTTTCGAGTCCCTAAAGACTTATGCCGCTTAGAGCGAGGGGTCGGCCCTGTCCGGCTTAAAGGCGTGTATCGCGCCCCGAATTCGGCCTTCCGAATACCAGGGGCTTCGCCGAAATTTAAAATTATAGAATTCTATGGCTAAGTGAGAGTGATAAAGCATTATTAGTCCGGTTGCCTTGTTTGTTGTGCTGAGCACCTCCCTCGAAGGACCCAAAAATGGGAACAAGAGTGCTCAGGTTTATCCCGAACACCCCAGCACTCATGGCATGGGGGCAGAAGCCGAGGACTAGCCATCTCTCAGATTGGATAAACAGCCAAACAGAAGGTAATATTGTAAATTCAAACAAGCGTTGCATAGTGCATATGAAACAAGTTTTCATCATACAGGATCACACGAGCAAGTTTATTCAAATATTACATCCTTGGAACATTCGTACGCTACAAGATGGGCACCCTTCAGGACACCATCATAATAAATTTTGGGGGTGCGATGCTCCTTGCCCTGCGGCGGTCCTTCCTTGATCAGCTTCACGGCGTCTAGCTTGGCCCATTGCACCTTCACACGGGCGAAAGCCCGGCATGCACCTTCGATACAGACGGACCGCTTGACGACTTCCAGCCGTGGGCGGGCATCCACAAGCCACCTCACCAGGACGAAGTAGCTATTCGGAAGGGCGTCGCCAGGCCACAGCCGGACTATAAAGCCCTTCATGGCCTGTTCGGCCGCCTTGTGTAGCTCGACCAGCTGCTTTAGCTAGTCGCTCATAGACACTGGTGTTCGGTCCCAGTATACTGGGCCCAGAACAACTTCTCCGTCGAGCTTCCATCCTCGGCCCAGTAAAACTTCGCGGCATCCAACACGCTGCGGGGCAAATCTGCGAATGCTCCTGGGGAGCTCCGGATTCGGGTAAGTAATCGGTAATTTACTTTTACATGCTTGCTTTGCATATAGAATGCCTTACCCGCCGCTATTTTCTTCATCGCGTCGATCTCCTGGAGGGCCATTTGGGCTTCGGCCTTGGCACTCTTTGCGCTCTCGAGGGCCGCGGCAAGCTCAGACTCTCGCGTCTTCAAGTCAAGCTCCAACGCCTCGTGCTTCATCACGAGGGCCTAGAGCTCTTGCTGCACCTCGCCCACCCAAGCCTCTTTCCTTTCCCGCTCGGTGCGCTCCTTAGCCGCTCTATCTTCGACCTCGGATAGCGCTTGCTTTAAGGTCGCCACTTCGGTCGTGGCACCTGGAAAATTCATGATGATCCTGTCATTTTGCAATCGCATTCTTTTTATACATATCCATAGACTAGGTACTACTTACCTTTGTTCTCCTCGAGCTGCCTCTTGGTAAGGCCGAGCTCGTCCTGGGAACCTTTAAGGTCCTGCTTTAGTACGGCAACCTCCGCAGTCAGTGCGGCAGATGCCAGCAACGAAGCCTGCATATGCATATTGACATACTTATATTAGACTCCTGCGATATTGTTTGATCCTCTGTTCGGCTTTTCTTCGTGGACACCGAACAGAGCATCAGGGGCTACTGTCTATGCGGTAATATTTTTCCTATATTTTAAACACTTACCTCAAAGCCTATTAGAAGGCTGGCACAGGCTTCAGTCAGTCCGGCGGACTGAACCTTCTGGACCACCGCACTCATAATAGTACGGTGCTCCTCGTCGATGGAAGCGCTGCGAAGCGCTTCCAGCAAATTGTCCAGTGCCTCTGGATGGACAGAGGTCACCGGTACAGGCGTCTTGCCCCTCTTGGAAGGAGGCCGCCTGCCCGAGTCCGGAACCACTGGAGGTTCCGGCGCGGTGTTCAGCTGAGGGCCGAACTCGGAGCCCTCAGGGGCCTTGTCCCCTCTGCTCCCAGAGTCCGGAAGGCCGCCTTGAGGCACCTCCGGGACTGTCTCCCCTCGACCTGGTGCCTCTTGAGACAATACCTCGGTGTCGTCCACAGGGTAAGGGGAGGTGGCGGTCGGAAGTGGATCGCTATCCATATCTGACGAGCCCAGGGAGCCATCCGACGATACATCGATACGGGCTCGTGGCGGCCTGCATAATCATATTTGGCGTTAGGGGAAGCAGTGCGACAAAGGAATGCTATGAGTTACTCTGGTATCCGAATACTTACGACTTCCCCAGGGCCTTGGCCCTGGGCAGCCACTCGTCTTCGCGTGGTGGTGGTAGAACTGTCCGGAAGGAGAGTCCTTCCCTTCTTGGACCCTTCGGCCTCCCCAATTGGGGCGGCCTTCCTTTTCTTGTCTCCCCCGTCTGGAGGGGGAGAATCTTATTCTGCCTCCTCGTCCTCGAGGGAGGAATGAGCCATAGAGTCATCAGACGGTGAGTCCGATGACGCCTGGCGTCGGGAACTTTTTCGGGTTCCCTTGGCCTTCTTGGTCTTCTCCGGCACCGTGTAAGGAGCCGGAGTCAGCATCTTCGCTAGGAGAGCGTCTTCTGGGCCTTCGGGCAAAGGAGCTGGACAGTCGATCTGTCCGGCCGTGTCCCGCCAGTCATGTCAAAGGTACGGGAGCTTAGATCCCGCATAGAGCCAAACTATGGAAAACAAGTATCCTGTGAGAGGTAAAACAGCTTACCGCGCTGGCTTGGCACTTCGTGCAGAATCCGCGGTCCTCGGAAGTGGGAGGGGGAACCTCGGCACTCTTGAATAGCACCTTCCAGGCATCTTCGTGAGTTGTGTCGAAGAGCCTGTTCAGAGTTCGGTGCTGGGCCGGGTCGAACTCCCACAAGTTGAAAGCCCATTGTTGGCACGGGAGGATCCGGTGGATGAGCATGACCTGGACTACGTTGACAAGTTTGAGCTTCTTGTTCACCATGTTTTGAATACATGTTTGGAGTCCGGTCAGCTCTCCCGAACTACCCCAGGACCGGCCCTTCTCTTGCCAGGAGGTGAGCCGCGTAGGGATGCCAGATCGGAACTCGGGGGCCGCTGCCCATTTAGGGTCACGTGGCTTGGTGATGTAGAACCACCCCGATTGCCACCCCTTTATGGTCTCCACGAAGGAGCCCTCGAGCCATGTGACATTGGGCATCTTGCCCACCATGGCACCTCCGCACTCCGCCTGGCGGCCGCTCACTACCTTCGGCTTCACATTGAAGGTCTTCAGCCATAAGCCGAAGTGGGGCTTGATGCGGAGGAAGGCCTCGCACATGACGATAAACGCCGAGATGTTGAGGATGAAGTCCGGGGCCAGATCGTGGAAATCCAGGCCATAGTAGAACATGATCCCCCGGACGAATGGGTGGAGAGGGAATCCCAGTCCGCGGAGGAAATGGGTAAGGAACACTACCCTCTCATGGGGCCTGGGGGTGGGGATGAGCTGCCCCTCTTCTGGGAGCCGGTGCACGAGGTCGTCGGGCAGGTATCCGGCTCTCCTCAGCTTCTTGATGTGTCCCTCCGTGACAGAGGAGACCATCCACCTGCCTCCCGCTCTGGACATGGTTGGAGAGGGTTGAGGTGGGAAATGCGGACTTGGGCGCTGGAGCTCGAGTGTGCGAAAATGGATGAGCAAAGGAGGAAGAAGGCGTGGATGAAAAGGTAAATCCTTATCCCTTTATATGGGCGGACGAAACTGTGCGTCCCCACTAGCCTGGTAAAACTCGCTCATCCCCCAAGCGTCGTAATCGATGGCGCGGTTGGGTTACCCACACCCGTATTGATGAGAATCCCGTGATAAGGGGACACGATCTCTGCTTTGACGAGACGTGTCAAAAAACTGCCTCGCGTTATGTGCGGGGCTAGTTAAAGGAAACGGTTTGAATAATCACCGGTCCATGACATAATGTCGTGTTGCCAAAACAAGTCAGCAAATTAGATTTGCGGAAATATTATTCTCTCTACGGTGGTATGTGGAACTTATTTTGCAGGGTCGGACACTATCCTTGTATTCAAATTCTTCCGTGGTATATTCGGAGGAGGAACCCGGCTTGCAATGCCGAAGACAATACTGCGCGCCGGACTCATCGTCATTGAAGCCTAGTTCAGGGGCTACTGAGGGAGTCCTGGATTAGGGGGTCTCCGGAGAGCCAGACTATATCCTTTGGCCGGACTGTTAGACTATGAATATACAAGATTGAAGACTTCGTCTCGTGTTCGGATGGGACTCTACTTGGCGTGGAAGGCAAGCTAGGCAATACGGATATGTGTATCTCCTCCTTTGTAACCGACCTTGTGTAACCCTAACCCTCTCCGGTGTCTATATAAACCGGAGGGTTTTAGTCCGTAGGACAACATACAATCATACCATAGGCTAGCTTCTAGGGTTTAGCCTCTCTGATCTCGTGGTAGATCTACTCTTGTACTACCCATATCATCAATATTAATCAAGTAGGACGTAGGGTTTTACCTCCATCAAGAGGGCCCGAACCTTGGTAAAACATCATGTCCCCTACCTCCTATTACCATCCGCCTTAGACGCACAGTTCGGGACCCCCTACCCGAGATCCACCGGTTTTGACACCGACATGGCCTCAGAGAGGATCTGCAGTTAGATCTCGTGCTTCTTGAGCCGATCAAGTTTGATCAATTCTATAACATGGCACTAAAGCAAGAAGCTGCTCAGCTCAAGTGTGAGGCATCTAAGAAGAGAGTCAGGGATGCAGTTCAATCTTCTTCCTTCCTCACAAGTGACAGCTAAGCAAGAGAAGTTTTGGTTGCCTCCTCCTCTGTTTCGTCAGCCCTACCAGCAAAAGAGCAAAGGTGGCAATGGATCTTCCCACCCACCCAACCCATGCTATCAGAACAAAGCTCAGTCTCAAACTCCAAGGTCAAGTGCTCCTTATCATCGTCCGCTCTCAGAGGTTACTTGCAACAAGTGTCAGCAGAAAGGGCACTATGCAAACAAGTGCTTCAACCAAAGGCGCCTTCCGCCTCCTCCTCCTGTGAGATCTTCCAGCAATGCAGTGGTCAAGCACAATTCCAAGTCTCGAAGGTGAACATGATGAACGCAGCTCAGGCAGAGGATTCTTCAGAAGTGATCATGGGTAACCTTCATGTTAATGACTTTCCTGCAAAAGTTTTATTTGATACTGGTGCATCGCATTGTTTCATTTCAAGACCTTTTGCATCGAATCATGAGTTGGTTTTCCAAGATTTGCCTAGATAGTTGTCAGTTGTCTCTCTGGGTAAATTCATGAATGCAAACTGCATGGTTCGGGATGTTTCTATCAAGATGGGAAACTATAAATTTATGTCTTCTCCTATTGTTCTTAGTGACTCGGATATTGATATAATTCTCGGCATGGACTGGCTTTCTAAGCACAAGGCTCAGCTTGATTGTGCTGCTAGGGAAATTCAATTGACACACTCTTATGAGGAGGTGATCATTTATGCCGCTCGGGACGAAACCATTCGACTGTTTTCTCTCAACAGAAGGGCGAGTTAAATGCCATCTCTCAGATTCCAGTCGTTTGTGAATACCAAGACATCTTTCTAGAAGAGCTTCCGGGAATGCCTCATCACTGGCCAGTTGAATTCATTATCGATCTTGAGCCTGGTATGGAGCCAGTTTGCAAGCGTCCTTACAAGCTTGGACCAGAGGAGTTGAAGGAGTTGAAGAAACAACTCGATGAACAAGAGCGTATGGGTCTGATCAGACTGAGTTCATCTCCATGGTGATGTGGTGTTCTTTTTGTCCGGAAGAAGGATGGAACAGAACGACTCTGCTTCGACTACCGTCCATTGAACAAGAAGACAATTAAGAACAAGTATCCACTTCCCAACATCAATGAGCTATTAGAGCAACTGAAAGGTGCCAAAGTATTCTCCAAGCTTGACCTCCATATGGGTTATCATCAGATTCGCATTCGTGAACAAGATATCCCCAAAACAGCATTCAGAACAAGCAATGGTTCTTATGAATATATTGCCATGTCTTTCGGCCTTGTC
Organism: Triticum urartu; assembly: GCF_003073215.2. NCBI lineage: Eukaryota > Viridiplantae > Streptophyta > Magnoliopsida > Poales > Poaceae > Triticum > Triticum urartu. The sequence goes on along the minus strand of NC_053022.1, from coordinate 210,482,497 downwards.
AATGCTCCTCCAATGTTCTCTAGCATGATGAACTTCATATTCAACCCTTACACAAATGATTTCGTCCTGGTGTATCTCGATGATATCTTGGTCTTTTCCAAGAATAAGGAGGATCATGCCAAGCATTTGAGATTGGTGCTCGACAAGCTCAGAGAGCATCAATTCTATGCGAAGTTTTCCAAGTGTGAGTTCTGGCTTGACAAAGTTCTTTACCTTGGTCATAGCATCTCCGCCAAGGGCATCGCTATTAATTCTGAGAAGGTGTCTGCAATTGTGAATTGGGAACCTCCTCAGAATGTCAAACAGCTCCGCACTTTTCTTGGGCTTGCAAGCTATTGTCGAAGATTCATTGAGAATTTCTCTAAGATCTCAAAGCCTCTTTCCAACCTCCTCCAGAAGCATGTCAAGTATGTCTGGACACCTGAATGTGATGTTGCTTTCAACACTCTAAGAGAGAAGCTGGTCACAGCTCCTGTCTTGACTCCTCCTGATGAATCCAAGCCATTCGAAGTTTTTTGTGATGCTTCCTTGCAAGGTCTCGGCGCTATGTTAATGCAAGAGAAGAAAGTTGTGGCCTATACCTCTCGCCAGTTGAAGCCCAACGAAAGGAACTACCCCACTCACGATCTTGAGTTGGCGGCAGTTGTCCATGCATTATTAACATGGAGACATCTCTTGTTGGGAAGGAAAGTGGACATCTTCACAAATCATAAGAGCCTCAAGTACATCTTCACTCAACCCAACCTCAACCTCAGGCAGACTCGATGGGTCTAAATGATTCAAGAATACAATCCGAGTATTGAATATACTCCAGGAAAGGATAATGTCATTGCAGATGCTTTGAGTAGGAAGGCTTACTGCAACAGCTTAATTCTCAAGCCCTTCCAACTGGACCTTTGTGAAGCTTTCCGCAAACTGAACCTCCATGTTGTTCCTCAAGGCTTTCTTGCCAATCTCCTAGTCTCTCGTACTTTGGAAGATCAAATTCGTGAGGCGCAACTTCTGGATACCATGGTGAAGAAGGTGAAACATGGAATTGCCAAGAGCCAACCAAAATACAAGTGCTATCGCATTGATGACAAAGACCCTCTATTCTTCGAGGACCGGCTTGTGGTTCCTAAAGGTGACCTAAGGAAAGTCATTATGAACGAGGCACACAATTCCCTTCTATCCATTCATCCTGGAAGTACAAAGATGTACCATGACCTCAAGCAGTCGTATTGGTGGACTCGAATGAAGCGAGAAATTGCTCAATTCGTAAATGAATGTGATGTCTGCAGAAGGGTGAAAGTAGAACACCAACGACCAGCTGGTCTCCTCCAACCTCTTGCTATTCTAGAATGGAAGTTTGACCATATTGAAATGGACTTCGTGACTGGATTTCCCAAGTCCAAGCGTGGAAATGATGCTATTTTCGTTGTCATTGACAAGCTCACAAAAGTGGCTCATTTCCTTCCAATCAAAGAACCTATCATAGCAGCTCAGTTGGCAGAGCTATAAACCTCCAGGATTGTCTCCTTGCACGGCATTCCACAATTGATATCTTCAGATCGTGGAAGCATTTTCACCTCCAAGTTCCGGGACTCCTTCCAGAAGGCCATCGGCACCAACATTCGCTTCAGCACAGCTTTCCATCCTCAAACTACTGGCCAAGTCGAGCGAGTCAATCAAATCCTTGAATATATGCTCAGGGCTTGCGTCATCTCTTTCGGCATGAAGTGGGAGGATTGTCTTCCATATGACGAGTTCTCCTACAACAACAGCTTCCAAGCGAGTTTGGGCAAGGCCCCATTCGAAATCCTCTATGGCAGAAAGTGTCATACTCCTCTCAATTGGTCAGGGACTGGTGAACGCCAACTTCTTGGAAACAACTTGATCACAGAGGCTGAAGAAATGTGTAAAGTCATCCGTGAAAATCTCAAAGCTGCGCAATCGCGTCAGAAGAATTACTATGATAGTAAGCACCGTGACTTGGCTTTCAAGATCGGAGACCATGTCTACCTCCGCGTCTCTCCAATGAAAGGAACTCGTCGCTTCGGTATCAAAGGGAAGATTTGTAACACCCCGGATGTAACTTTCCCAATTTGTACTCCAACTCTTGACGTTTCCGGCGTTAAGTTATTTTATTTTCTTGGGTTCGATTTTTTTTGTCTCCGTGTGTTGTTGTCATTTTCATGCATCTCATATCATGTCATCATGTGCATTGCATTTGCATACGTGTTTCATCTCATGCATTCGAGCATTTTCCCCGTTGTCCGTTTTGCATTCCGGCGCTTCGTTCTCCTCCGGTGGCCATTTCTAGCTTTCTTTCGTGTGTGGGGATTAAACATTTCCGGATTGGACCGAGACTTGCCAAGCGGCCTTGGTTTACTACCGGTAGACCGCCTGTCAAGTTTCGTATCATTTGGACTTCGTTTGATACTCCAACGGTTAACCGAGGGACCAAAAAGGCCTCGTGTGTGTTGCAGCCCAACACCCCTACAATTTGGCCCAAAACCCACCTAAGCCTTCTCCATCATCTAGATCATTCGATCACGATCGCGTGGCCGAAAACCGCACCTTATTTGGACTCTCCTAGCTCCCTCTATGCCTATATATATCTCCCCCCATTCGAATCACGGACGAAACCCTAGTCCCCCTCCTCCTCCAGCCGCCAGACAAAATCCGGATGGCCAGACATGTCCGGATCCGCCGCCGCCGCCACGTGTCATGCCTCCATTGGATCCGCGCCGCCGCCCCACTTCGTCGCGCGCCGCCGGCCCGGGAGGCCCAGGTCGGGCCCCCGAGGCCCACGACCTCCCCCGCCTCCATCGGCTCGCCGCGCCCCCCCACGCGTCACCCCGCCGCCGTCTTCTCCGAGCCAGGCCGCGTCGCCGCCCGCCGTCGCCCGACGCGCCATCGCGGCCGCCGCCGTCCGACGCGCCATCGTCGCCTCCGCCGCCCGGCGCGCCCCCGCACCGCCTCGGCCTCGCCTCCCCTCGCCGGAGCCGAGCTCCACCGCGACCACCTCGCCGTCCGACGAGCTCCGGCTTCCCCATCTCCGGCCGGCGCCCTCCGATGAATAGTGCTCCAGTCAACCTCGTTTTGCATGCCCGGGTCAAACCCTAGATCCAGAGGTCGAAATTCTACTAAGTCCCCGATTTTTCCAGTTTCAAGTGCCTATGTTCATCTTGCCGTAACTTTGCATCCGTAGCTCCCATGCATGCATATAGCATATCAAAATGTTCATCTCAGAGAGTACATCATTTCGTTCCATTGCATCATTTTCATTTGAGTTCATCTTGATGCCCGAAATGCTGTTAGAAGAGGGCTACTTGAGACTATTGTCAGATCTGCTACTCCATTTAGCTTTTTGTCATTTTTGCCATGATTAATGTGTGCATGATATGCCCTGATGCTCTACATATGTTTTGTTAAGAGTTTTGTCATATTTCCAGAGGTGCTACCCTTGTATTTTTGTGATGTGTGTGGTGACTAGCACAAGCTTGCAAAGTGGTGCACTTGGTAATTCTGTTTTCAGGGACTTAGCAATTCTACTAAGTCCTTGAGCTGTTTATCTCATATGGCCATATGTTCATGTTGTTTCCTAGTGATCCGTGCCTCTTTTGAGGATGATCAGTAAGGATGTTTTGCTAATCATGTAGTGCTCTATCCATCCATGTCTTTGTTTGCAATTATGGAGCACCCTAGCTTGAGTCAATCGAGCTCTACTTTTGCTACTTCATGAATCTGGGCAGATTGTCAACTTGTTTGCAATTTTGCCGATGATGTTGTAGTTGATCCGTGCATGCTATGTTATTGTTCTTGACATGTCTAGCTTGAATTTTGTGTGTTCTTGATGGATATATGCTTAGCTTATCATGACTTGCTCCATAGTGAGTGCATCGAGCTCGTAAACATGCCTACTTGATATCTGTTTTCAGCATGCTCCAGTTTTCACTAAGTCTGAAAACTGATTATATTTTTGCCATGTTCACATGCTTGCAATTGCATTTTCTGATCCCTTTTGGCTCAAGGTCACTAAGGGACTGTTGTTAAGCTCTTTGAGTATTTCCATGCCATGCTTTACTTTGCCATGTTCAGGTCCTGTAGCATGTAGTATTGATGCTCCGAAGTGTGCTACCTGATCTGAAATTCCAGACAAGTGTTAATTTCACTAAATCTGATATCTGTTTGCCATATGCATTTTTGCCATGCTTGTTTGAACCTGTTAATGGATGAATTGGCCGTAGCTCAGTGCTAGACTTTTGTTAAGCATCATGAATGCATCCCTGCCATGTATTTTGTTGTCATGTTTGGGTGTTGTAGCATGTACATCTCGTTGCATTTAGATGGCTACTTGCTGTAAATCGCAGACCGGTGCCATATTTGTATCGCTTGCCATTTCCAAACCGTAACTCCGATTCCGGCGTTCTTTATATCGTTTTCAAGCGATTTCATCTCATATTTCTAGTGGCTCACTTGGATTCCAAAGTTGAGGCCAGGTTCATGCATTCCTTGTCACATCTTGCATATGCATCCCGCATCGCATCCCGCATAGCATACCATCTTGGCATCATCTTGTTTGATCCTTGCACGTGGTTGATTGTGTCCTTGTTGCTTGTTTGTCTTGTTTGGGTAGATCCGGGAGACGAGTTCGCTAATGAGGAGCCCGTTGAGTTTGCTTTCGAGGATCCAGTCAACTCTGACAACTGTGCAGGCAAGATGATCATACCCTCGAAATCACTACTATCTTTGCTATGCTAGTTTGCTCGCTCTTTTGCTATGCCAATGCTACGATGCCTACCACTTGCTTTCAAGCCTCCCAAATTGCCATGTCAAACCTCTAACCCACCTTGTCCTAGCAAACCGTTGATTGGCTATGTTACCGCTTTGCTCAGCCCCTCTTATAGCGTTGCTAGTTGCAGGTGAAGATCGGAGGCCGTTCCTTGTTGGAACATTTATTTACTTGTTGGGATATCATTATATTGCTATGTTTTCTTAATGCATCTATATACCTGGTAAAGGGTGGAAGGCTCGGCCTCTCGCCTAGTGTTTTGTTCCACTCTTGCCGCCCTAGTTTCCATCATATCGGTGTTATGTTCCCGGATTTTGCGTTCCTTACGTGGTTGGGTTATAATGGGAACCCCTTGACAGTCCGCCTTGAATAAAACTCCTCCAGCAATGCCCAACCCTGGTTTTACCATTTGCCACCTAGCCTTTTCCCTTGGGTTTCGCGGACTCAAGGGTCATCTTATTTTAAACCCCCTGGGCCAGTGCTCCTCTGAGTGTTGGTCCAACCTAGAGCACCGTGCGGGGCCGTCCCTTGGCAACTTGGGTTACGTTGGCTCCCGTATGCTTAGCTTATCCGGTGTGCCCTGAGAACGAGATATGTGCAGCTCGTATCGGGATTTGTCGGCACAGCGGGTGGTGTTGCTGGACTTGTTTTACCATTGTCGGAGTTGTATTGAAGAACCGAGATACCGAGTCTGATCGGAACGTCTTGGGAGGAGGTCTATTCCTTCGTTGACCGTGAGAGCTTGTCATGGGCTAAGTTGGGACTCCCCTGCAGGGATTTGAACTTTCAAAAGTCGTGCCCGCGGTTATGGGCAGATGGGAATTTGTTAACGTCCGGTTGTAGATAACTTGAACCTTAACTTAATTAAAATGAATCAACTGAGTGTGTTACCGTGATGGCCTCTTCTCGGCGGAGTCCGGGAAGTGGACACGGTGTTGGAGTAATGCTTGCGCAGGTTGTTCTCTAGTTTCTCGCTCGCGCTTTGCCTCCTCTTCTCGCTCTCTTTTACGAACAGGATAGCCACCATACTTGCTAGTCGCTTGCTGCAGCTCCACATATTTACCTTGCCTTACCTATAAGCTTAAATAGTCTTGATCACGAGGGTGCGAGATTGCTGAGTCCCTGTGGCTCACAGATTACTATTACACCAGATGCAGGGCCTGATGATTCCGCTCCAGGAGACGCGTTTGATCTCAAGTGGGAGTTCGACGAAGACTCTCAACGTTACTATGTTTCCTTTCCTGATGATCAGTAGTGGTGCCTAGTTGGGGGTGATCGGGACCGTGTCGCATGTTGGGTTATCTTTTATTTTGGTGCCGTAGTCGGGCCATGAGTGTTTTGGATGATGTAATGTTATTTATGTACTTGATTGACGTGGCGAGTGTAAGCCAACTATGTTATCTCCCCTTTTATTATCATATTACATGGGATGTTGTGAAGATTGCCTAACTTGCGACATATGCCTTCAATGCGATTATGCCTCTAAGTCATGCCTCGACACGTGGGAGATATAGTCGCATCGAGGGTGTTACAAGATTGCCCCTAGATACATGGGTCCATTCAAGATCATTGGCAAAAGAGGCGACCTCGCCTATCAACTTGAGCTTCCGTCCAACTTCGCAAATGTGCACGATGTGCTTCACGTGTCACAGCTTCGCAAGTGCTTCAAGACTCCTGAGCGCACTATCAACTTCGAAGAGATTGATCTCCAAGAAGATTTGTCTTGCCATGAGCATCACGTTGCTATTCTTGAAGAAACCGAGTGCGAGACTTGCAACAAGTCAATCAAATTCCTGAAAGTGAAGTGGTCACACCATTCCGACCGAGAAGCCACCTGGGAGCGCGAGGATCACCTCCGTTCCGAATATCCGGAGTTCTTTCAGTCGTAGATCTCGGGACGAGATCCTCTTGTAGTGCTGGAGTGTTGTAACACCCCGGATGTAACTTGCCATATTTGTAACTCTGACTCTTGCCATTTTCGGCTTTAAGTTACGGGATTCCCTTCGTGGTTGGGTTTTGTCTTTGTTTTTCATTTTGTTCATGTCATGCATGTCATATCATATCATGTCATCATGTGCATCGCATTTGCATTCGTGTTCGTCTCATGCATCCGAGCATTTTCCCCGTTGTCCGTTTCGCAATCTGACACTCCCACATGCACCCGGCGCACCCCTCTTGTCTCTTTTCGTGAGCGGAGTTAAACGTTCTCGGAATGGGCCGAGATTTGTCAAGTGGCCTTAGTACACCACCGGTAGACCGCCTGTCAAATTTCGTTTCATTTGGGGGTAGTTTGATGCCCGAACGGTTAACCGGATAACCACAAAAGCCCTTTGTGTGTTGCAGCCCAACACCCCTCCAAACAGCCCAATAACCCATCTAAACCATCTCCATGTTCTTCGCCGTCGGATAACGATCGTGTGGGCGAAAACCGTACCTCATTTGGACACTCCAAACTCCCTCTACCTATAAATATGTGCCCCTCCCCAAAAATTCGCGGATGAAACCCTAGCTTCTTCCTCCTCCCGCCGCCGAACGTGTCCACACCGCCATCGGACGTGCCCGCCGCCGCCCTCTAGCCAATCCACCGCCGCCATGTGTCCCCCCGTGCATCCTCTCTCTCCTCCGTGCCGCCGGCCCGCGGAGCCCATCCCGAACCCGCACGGGCCCGCATCTCGCCGCCGCCCCGCCCGCATCGCCCCGCCGCCTGCCGGCCCCGCCGCCTCACAGACGTCGCCGACCCTACGCGCGCTGCCGCCTACCGCCACCCGCGCCAACTCCGGCCACCATGTCGCCGCCTCGGCCACCGTGTCGCCGCCTCGGCCACCGCGTCTTTGATGCATCTCCAGCGTATCTACTTTTCCAAACACTTTTGCCCTTGTTTTGGAATCTAACTTGCATGATTTGAATGGAACTAACCCGGACTAACGTTGTTTTCAGCAGAATTGCCATGGTGTTATTTTTGTGCAGAAATAGAAGTTCTCAAAATGACATGAAAATCAACGGAGATTATTTTTGGAATATACATAAAATACTGGAAGAAGAATCCACGTCAGGGGGCCCACACCCTGTCCACGAGGGTGGGGGCGTGCCTACCCCCCTGGGTACGCCCCCTGCCTTGTGGGCCCCCTAATGCTCCACCAACGTCCACCTTGACTCCATATATTCGCTTTCGGGGAGAAAAAATCAGAGAGAAGGATTCATCGCGTTTTACAATACGAAGCCGCTGCCAAGCCCTAAACTCTCTCGGGAGGGCTGATCTGGAGTCCGTTCGGGGCTCCGGAGAGGGGAATCCGTCGCCATCGTCATCATCAACCTTCCTCAATCACCAATTTCATGATGCTCACCGCCGTGCGTGAGTAATTCCATCGTAGGCTTGCTGGACGGTGATGGGTTGGATGAGATTTATCATGTAATCGAGTTAGTTTTGTTAAGGTTTGATCCCTAGTATCCACTATGTTCTGAGATTGATGTTGCTATGACTTTGTTATGCTTAATGCTTGTCACTAGAGCCCGAGTGCCATGATTTCAGATCTGAACCTATTATGTTTTCATGGATATATGTGAGTTCTTGATCCTATCTTGCAAGTCTATAGTCACCTATTATGTGTTATGATCCGTTAACCCCGAAGTGACAATAATCGGGACCATTACCGGTGATGACAGTAGTTTGAGGAGTTCATGTATTCACTATGTGTTAATGCTTTGGTCTGGTACTCTATTAAAAGGAGGCCTTAATATCCCTTAGTTTCCAATAGGACCCCGCTGCCACGGGAGGGTAGGACAAAAGATGTCATGCAAGTTCTTTTCCATAAGCATGTATGAATATATTCGGAATACATGCCTACATACATTGATGAATTGGAGCTACTTCTGTGTCACCCTATGTTATAACTGTTGCATGATCGATCGCATCCGACATAATTCTCCATCACCGATCCAATGCCTATGAGCTTTTCATATATTGTTCTTCACTTATTTACTTTTCCGTTGCTACTATTACAATCACTATAAAACCCAAAAATATTACTTTTGCTACCATTACCATTACTATCATATTACTTTGCTACTAAATACCTTGCTGCAGATATTAAGTTTCCAGGTGTGGCTGAATTAACAACTCAACTGCTAATACTTGAGAATATTCTTTGGCTCCCCTTGTGTCGAATCAATAAATTTGGGTTGAATACTCTACCCTCAAAAACTGTTGCGATCCCCTATACTTGTGGGTTATCAAGAATATTTTCTGGCGCCGTTGCCGGGGACCATAGCTCTATTCTTTGAGTCACTTGGGATTTATATCTAGTTATCATTATGAAGAACTTGAAAGATCAAAGAACCAAGATTTTTCCCTCAACTACGAGGGGAGGTAAGGAACTGCCATCTAGCTCTGCACTTGATTCACCTTCTATTTTGAGTAAATTTGCGACACCTACACATGCTATTGATTTTGATAGGTCGCATGTTATTGATGATGCCACTTCTGCTTTGCATGATACTTATGATGAAACTACTTCTATGCTTGATACTACTGTGCCACTAGGTCAATTTCTTGATGAACAACTTGCTAGGGCTAGAGATAATGAAATTATTGAAACTGATAATATTGATGAAAGTGATGATGAAGATTCTCCCCCTAGATATGAATTGCCTATTGTTCCTGAGGGTTATGTTATGGATGAAGAAACTGCTAGAGACTTTCTTGCGTGCAATGATAGATCTGATCTTAAGAAATTATTAGCTAAGCTTAAAGAAAAGTCTTTGAATGCTAGAATGAAATATGACCCTACTTTTGCTACTTCACCTATCTTTATTACTAATAAGGATTAAGATTTCTCTGTCGATCCTGAGTTAATTACTTTGGTTGAATCTGATCCTTTTTATGGCTATGAATCTGAAACTGTTGTGGCACATCTTACTAAATTAAATGATATAGCCACCCTATTCACTAATGATGAGAAAACTCGCTATTATTATATCCTTAAGTTATTTCCGTTCTCATTAAAGGGTGATGCTAAAACATGGTTTAATTTTCTTGATCCTGGTTGTGTGTGTAGTCCCCAGGATATGGTTTATTACTTCTCTGCTAAATATTTCCTCGCTCATAAGAAACAAGCTGCCTTAAGGGAAATATATAATTTTGTGCAAATTGAAGAAGAGAGTCTCCCACAAGCTTGGGGGAGGCTTCTCCGATTACTTAATGCTTTGCCTAATCATCCTCTCAAGAAAAATTTAATACTTGATATCTTTTATAATGGACTAACCGATGCTTCCAGAGATTACCTGGATAGTTGTGCTGGTTGTGTTTTCAGGGAAAGAACTGTTGATCAAGCTGAATTGTTATTGAATAATATGTTGACTAATGAAAACAATTGGACACTTCCTGAACCAACTCCTAAGCCAACTCCGAAGAAATGGGGTATTCTATTTCTCAGTCCTGAAGATATGCAAGAGGCAAAGAAATCTATGAAAGAAAAAGGTATTAAAGCTGAAGATGTCAATAATTTACCACCTATTGAAGAAATACATGGTCTTGATAACCCGACACAGGTAGTAAAGGTAAATTCTCTCTATAGATTTGATAAATGTGAAATCCAATTTACTAAGTTTGCTAGCCAATGCTTGGATGAGTTTGATGACTTTATGGTTAAACAAGAAAACTTCAATGCTTATGTTGGTAGACAATTGAAATACAATGTTGATATGCTTGAACACTTGAGTGATTGTATGTATACAATTAAAGGTGAACTTAAACTTATTAGTAAACATGCTTATATGGTTACCACTCAAGTAGAACAAGTACTTAAGGCTCAGAATGATTTGATCAATGAATTAAATAATAAAAAAATGATAATGTTGTTAGAGTTATGACTAGAGGGGGTAAAATGACTCAGGAACCTCTGTATCCTGAGGGCCATCCTAAGAGAATTGAGCAAGATTCTCAGAGAACTAATGTTGATGCACCTAGTCCTTCTAAGAGGACGAAAAGGAAGAATGATAGGACTTTGCATGCTTCTAGTGAACCTGTTATTGACACACCTGAGAATCCCAATGATATTTCTATTTCTAATGTTGAAACACAATCTAGTAATGAACATGAACCTAGTGATAATGTTAATGATGATGTTCATGTTGATGCTCAACCTAGCAATGATAATGATGTAGAGATGGAACCTGTTGTTGATCTTGATAACCCACAATCAAAGAATCAACGTTATGATAAGAGAGACTTTGTTGATAGGAAGCACGGTAAAGAAAGAGAACCATGGGTTCAAAAACCCATGCCTTTTCCTCCTAAACCATCCATGAAAAAGGATGATGAGGATTTTGAGCGCTTTGCTGAAATGATTGGACCTATCTTTTTGCGTATGTGTTTGACTGATATGCTTAAAATGAATCCTTATGCTAAATATATGAAGGAAATTGTTACTAATAAAAGAAAGATTCTGGAAGCTGAAATTTCCACCATGCTTGCTAATTATACTTTTAAGGGTGGAATACCACGGAAACTTGGAGATCCAGGAGTACCAACTATACCATGCTCCATTAAAAGAAACTATGTTAAAACTCCTTTATGTGATCTTGGAGCCGGTGTTAGTGTTATGCCTCTCTATTTATATCGTAGACTTGATTTGAATAAGTTGACACCTACTGAAATATCTTTGCAAATGGCTGACAAATCAACTGCTATACCTGTCGGTATTTGTGAGGATGTGCCTGTTGTGGTTGCATACGTTACTATTTTAACGGACTTTGTTATTCTTGATATTCCCGAGGACGATAGTATGTCTATTATTCTTGGAAGACCCTTCTTGAATACTGTAGGGGCTGTTATTGATTGCACCAAAGGCAATATCACTTTTCATGTTAATGGTAATGAACATACAGTACACTTTCCGAGGAAACAACCTCAAGTCCACAGTATCAATTCTATTGAAAAAAATTCAACAATTACTATTGGAGGTTTTGAATTTCCTCTTCCTACTGTCAAAAAGAAATATGATATTCTTATTGTTGGGGACATGCATATCCCCATTGAGGTAACCTAGTGTTATTCGAAAATTCTCCGGTTTCATGTTATTCGAAATGAGTTTGTTAACAAGACCTGATCAACCTTGTTAGTGGATTCCTTTTGATGAGCATGAGATGGATGAATTTAGAAAACACAACTCTCTGTACCCTCTTTTTACTTTCTGTTATTTATATTAAATAAAGCAAAAATAGTATTTTTTTGTCAGTTTTTTGAATTATCCATGCAATAAAAAATACCCCGAAAATAAAAGTTATCCAAATGCCCTGAAAATTAAATATGATTTTTTTTCTAGAATATTTGAGAATATCTGGCATTGAAAACACAGCAGGGGGATCAGCCACGTGCCCACGAGGGTGGAGGGCGCGCCCACCCCCCTGGGCGCGCCCCTTGCCTCGTGAACCCCACGTGGGTCGCCTCCACTTATCCCAGCCACCACACACTCCTTCCTCCCAAAAAAATCACTAGTCGGCTCAAACCCAAGTTCTTGCTCATCTTGCTGCCATTTTCGATCTCCTTGCTCAAAGCTCCATTCACAAAACTGCTTTGGGGGATTGTTCTTTGGTATGTGACTCCTCCAATGGTCCAATTATTTTTTGTTCTAGTGCTTTATTCATTGCAAATTGTTGCTGCTTAGGTGACCCTGTTCTTGAGCTCGCATGTCAAAATTATATGGTCAAAAATAGTTTTAATGCATGATATGGCCTCTAGGCACTTGTAGGAGTAGTTGCTATCAATTTTGTTGAGTTTGGTTCACTTTTATTTTTGAGTTACTAAAAATTTCAGAATTTTTCAGAGGAAGAAAATATGTTTAGGAAAATGTACCAAGGAGGTTCCTCAAGGAAGCAAGGCCCCAGGCCCGCAATATGCGAGCCGGACAATGAACTACCAAGAGATGCTCAAGTGCGGCCTTGTGAATGGCCGTCAGAGGACTTCATGGTTCGGGCAGGAATCAAGGAGGAAGTTGACGCATACGTGTGTAACGCCGATCTTGAGAGCTTCGTGGCAGATAAGTGTCATCAGTACCTCTATTTGACTGATTCATTTGTGAGAAGGTTTACATTTACATCATCACACAATTCTCAAACTGTCCTATTTGATCTCTATGATAAATCTTATACCATGGACTTAGAAGATTTTAATACTGCTTGTAAACTCCCACAGTGGGGTAATGTTAGTGAACCTCGCAAATATGAATATAAAGACTTTCTTGCTAGTATAACTGTGGGGGAATCTAGGGAAATCACGCAAGCTACCATAGGGAGCATTCATTTTCCTGCTATACATTATTTTGCTCTCTTCATAGGTAGATGCATAAATGGTAAGGATGAGGCGTTTCACATGTGTGTTCCCGATCTTAGTGTTCTCAAGAGTGTTGTATTAAGAGATAGGCAATATAACTTGGGGGCCATTGTTGCACGTAGGTTGCATAATAATAGTATTGATGGAGATTTCTTTGGTGGAATTTATGCAACCCGTTTAGCTGATTTTCTTGAGATGCCCATACGTGGAGATGATATTGAGTTGCCTCCTGCTTATTTAGATTATAATGCCATGGTTCGTCATCAGTTTGTTGAGAGGAACAATCAGTTCCTCCAGTACCGACTAATCTTTTACAGACGACGCACCTATCATGTCGCTCTCCCTGCTCCTACTTTCTTTGACTTTCAGGCAAAAGGGAGATATGTTATAACCAGGAAGGAGGCGACCGAGTATGAGAGGAGGGCTAATGTAGGGTACAACCCTAATCGCCCGATCTTTCACGAAAGGAGCGGAAACCCGCGAAGAACACAAAGAACGCGAGGGGGAAACGAGGGAAAACACAAGGGAAACACAAGAGAATCATTAAACCAACACAAGAAAGTCACACATGTGCTAGATCCTCGAATACATAGGGTTCACACGGTACACGATCAACCAAGGGCAATGCAAAGGTAACGGTCTTCTCCGTGAGGAGGTCTTAATGATCTTCCCTAAAGAGGGGTCTTGAATCTGCTTGGGGGGTCTTCTTTGTAAGAGGCTCGAATCTCCGAGGAGAAGGTAACCAAGTGGATGAGCAAAGCTCTCACACAAAATATATAGTCTAAGTGCAAATGGGGGCGAAAGTAGGGGTACATGGGCCTCGGGCCCGAATCTGGACGCAGCCAGGTACCAGACGTTCGCTGGTGGCCGGTCGTCCGGTGTCTCAAGAGCGGCCGGTCGTCCGGTGTCTCAGGAGCGGCCTGTCGTCCGGTGTCCTCCGGACGTCCGCTGGTTCTGCTCTGTGATGGGGGCGCCAGACGTCCGGTAGCTCCGGACTTCCGCTGTTGTTGGCTTGGGTGCGGTCACGCCGGTCGTCCAGTCTGGACCGAACGTCCGCTCGCTGGGGCTCGGCTGATGCTTCAGGCGCCGGACGTCCGGTCCCGGCCGGTCCTCCGGTGGCTGGGACTTTTCCTTCAGCCCTCCTTCTTCTCCGTCTTCTCGTCCATCTTCCTCTTCTTCTTGTGCTTGCTCCTTAGCTTCTCCATGATACCTAAGTATGCATAGAGTGTCTGTATGAGGTAGTAGCCATGTTTCATGTGCATCAAAGTGGAAATGTGAAAGGAGAGATGTCACCTCGGTTTCAAGAGCTCTTGCACGCGCTCGTGTCATGGGTCCAAGAGGTGTCATAGGAGATGTGGTTGGGTCCATGGGGATGGCCTTGGGATGCTCCGCATCATCTCCCCTCCCTTGGGGAAGATCCGTCTTCGGATCAAATTCCTCATCACCATGGAAGGGACAGAGATCTTTGACATTGAAGATATCGCTCACGTTGTACTTGTCGCGTGGGAGGTCGATCTTGTAAGCGTTATCGTTGTATCGTGCGAGCACCTTGAAGGGTCCATCCGCTCGTGGTCGAAGCTTGGACTTGCGTTCTTGTGGAAAACGGTCCTTGTGAAGGTAGCCACACGAGATCACCAATGTTGAAGACCATAGGGTGCTTGTTGAAGTTGAGCTTGGACGCAAGGCGTTAAACTTGGCGCTCGATGGTGTTCCTTGTATCTTCATGCACCTTCTTGAGATGTGTCGCTCTTGCACTAGAGTCCAAATCGATGCGCTCTTGGAGTGGTAGAGGGAGAATGTCCAATGGTGACAAAGGATTGAAGCCATAGACGACCTCGAAGGGGGACTTGTCGGTTGTTGAATGTCTTGCTCGGTTGTAGGCGAACTCGGCGATAGGTAGGCACTCCTCCCACTCCTTGATGTTCTTCTTGATGAGTACCCGAAGTAGAGCAGAGAGTGTGCGGTTGGTAACTTCCGTTTGGCCGTCGGTTTGTGGATGATATGTCGTAGAGAAAAGTAGCTTGATTCTGAGCTTGGCGCATAGGGTCTTCCAAAAGTAGCTAAGGAACTTGATGTCGCGGTCCGAGACGATAGTCTTTGGCACTCCATGTAGACGCAATATTTCCCTACAAAAGATAGTAGCAACATGTGAAGCATCGTCTATCTTGTTGCAAGGAATAAAATGTGCCATTTTTGAGAAACGGTCCACAACGACAAATACCGAATCCTTCCCATTTCTAGTCCTAGGCAAACCAAGTACAAATTCCATGCTAATGTCTTCCCATGGTTGATATGGAATTGGTAGAGGCATATAAAGGCCATGAGATTGAGATTTGGACTTAGCTTTGTGACATGTAGAGCAACGGTTGGTGAAGCGATTGACGTCGCGAAACATCTTTGGCCAAAAGTGGTTCTTCGAGAGCGTAGTGAACGTCTTGTCGCATCCAAAATGTCCCATTAAGCCTCCTCCATGAAATTCCTGCAAAAGCAACAAACGAAGAGAAGACTCGGGGATGCAAAGTTTGTTATCTCTCATAAGATATCCATCTTTGATGTAATAGCGTTCCCAAGATGTGTGCGTCAAACACTTGGCATAAGGAGTAGCAAAAGTAGGATCATGCTCATACAAGTCTTTGATATGCTCAAAACTAATGACATCCAATTCAAGTTGAGTGACAAGCATGCATATGCGAGAAAGGGCATCCGCTACAATGTTTTCCTTACCCTTAATGTACTTGATGACATAAGGAAAAGACTCAATAAATTCACTCCATTTAGCATGACGCTTGTTCAACTTGGTTTGGCCCTTAAGATACTTGAGCGTTTCATGATCGGTATGAATGATAAACTCATGTGGGCGAAGATAGTGTTCCCATTCATGCAAAATGCGGACTAAAGCATATAGCTCTTTGTCATAGGTGGGGTAATTGAGTTGCGCGCCGGAGAGTTTCTCACTAAAGTAAGCTATGGGGCGCTTCTCTTGCGTTAGCACGCCTCCTATGCCATTACCACTAGCATCGCAATGAATCTCAAAGGGTTTGTCAAAGTTGGGTAAAGTAAGCACGGGAGCATGAGTAAGCAAGTTCTTAAGCTCATTGAAAGCGGTATCTTGGGATGGTCCCCAAACAAAAGGCGCATTCTTCTTGCTCAAAGCATGCAAAGGCGAAGCGATGGTGCTAAAATCCTTCACAAAGCGACGATAGAAACTCGCAAGGCCAAGAAAGCTATGCACTTGATGCAAATTGGTTGGTTCTGGCCATGTCTTAATAGCATTGATCTTGGACTCATCAACATGAACACCCTTAGAGGAAACAACAAAAACCCAAGAAAACGAACTTATCAACGCCAAAAAGGCATTTCTCCATATTAGCATAGAGTTGCTCTTTTCGAAGAGTTTGCAAAACAGTTCGAACATGGGTGACATGATCTCTAAGAGATTTTCTATAAACAAGGATATCATCAAAGTAGACCACAACAAATATGTCAATGTAAGGGCGAAAGACATGATTCATAAGACGCATAAAAGTGCCCGGTGCTTCCGAGAGACCCATAGGCATGACTAACCACTCATACAAGCCAAACTTGGTTTTGAAAGTGGTTTTCCATTCAGCACCCTCTTGTATGCGGATTTGATAGTAACCACTCTTAAGATCAATTTTGGAAAATATAGTGGCACCACTAAGTTCATCAAGCATATCATCTAGGCGTGGAATGGGATACCTATAGCGAACGGTGGTAGCATTGATAGGTCTACAATCGGAGCACATGCGAAAGCTACCGTCGCATTTTGGCACAAGAATGACCAGGACGGCACAAGGGCTCAAACTTTCACGCACATGTCCATGGTCTATGAGATGCTTTACTTGCCTTTGTATTTCTTTGGTTTCTTCAGGGTTGACGCGGTGGGGAGCTTTGTTCGGAAGTGATGCTCCAGGGATGAGGTTGATGCGGTGCTCAATGCCTCGTAGTGGAGGTAGTCCCAGAGGTAGCTCATCGGGGAAAACGTCGTGAAATTCCCGCAAAATAGACGACAATACTAGAGGAAGAATGTGAGAAGTGTTAGTTTGTGGTGCATTGTCTTTGCACACAAGGATGTAGTGTAGGACACTAGATGGGTTCTCACACACTCCTCTTATCTCACTTTTGGTGGCAAATAGAACTAAGTTCTTCTTTTTTCTCATCGTGGAGGTGTTCGATTTGGGCTTGTGGCACTCACTCTCTTTTTGGTGGCTCGCTCTCTCACTATGATCTCCACGATGGGTGGCTTGCTTATCAGCAATCACTTGACTTGGCGACATTGGACGGAGGACGTACTCCTTGCCCTTCATCTTGAAGATGTAGTGGTTCGTTCGGCTGTTGTGGATGACTCCTCTATCGAATTGCCATGGGCGTCCAAGGAGAAGATGGCAAACGGTCATTGGAACAACGTCGCACTCCAATATGTCTTCGTAGGCGCCAATTTTGAAGGAGACTTGTACTCGGTGCTCGACTTGGATGGTGCCGGAGTCGCTAAGCCATTGCACTTTGTATGGATGTGGATGCTTCGTCTTGGGCAATTGGAGCTTGGAGCAAAGTTCTTCACTAGCGACGTTATGACAACTCCCTCCATTGATGATGACCTTGACGGATAGTCCATTGATGCCGGCCTTGGTGTGGAATATGTGGCATCTTTGGTCTTCTTCTTGGTGATGTTGGAGAGTCAAGACCTTGGAGACAACAAGAGCGGGACTTGAATCTTCATCGCAAAAGACTTGTTCCTCTTCATCGTTCACTTGCCGGTGCATGCCGACTTGCTCGATGGCGTCCATTTATTCTTCACTCATTGAATCATAGGTGCCGTCGTTGTTGAGGATCATGGTCCACTTGTTGGTGAACTCATAGGACTTGTGGCCTCGGCCTCCACTTGTGAAGCATTTGAAGGAACTTGTCTTGACGGTCTCATCGGTTGGAGTGGATGATGATGAAGCTCTCGGCTTGAAGTTGCTCGTAGTAGGAGGATGACTTGGAGTTGATGAACCTTTCTTGGAACTCGACTTGTCGATGTTGCTAGTAGAAGGCTTGGTAGTCGGTGTTGGAGTCGTTGAAGCTTGGTTGTTGAAGAAGCCGTAGGACTTGGATGAGAACTTGGCATACTTGAAATCATCTTGCACCTGGTGTTCTGCTTTGGTAGCTTGATGCACTAGCTCGATGAGGTTCGAGTATGGTTGGAAGTCGGTGATCTTCTTGATAGGATGGTTGAGTCCATTCAAGAAACGTGCCATTGTTTGCTCATCGCCTTCCGTGACATTGGCTCGTATCATGGCAATCTCCATCTCCTTGTAGTACTCTTCAACGCTCTTGGTTCCTTGCTTGAGTAGTTGGAGTTTCTTGAAGAGGTCGCGGTTGTAGTAGGTAGGCACAAAGCATGCTCTCATGACATCCTTCATTTGCGCCCAAGTAGTGATGGGTGGTTCACCTCTTGCCTCTCGGCGCTCGATAACTTGTTCCCATCAAATGAGGACATAGTCTTGGAACTCAACGGATGCCATTGCGATCTTCTTCTCTTCTTCATAGTTGTGCAAACGGAAGATTTTGTCGACCTTAAATGCCCATGAAAGATATTCTTCGGGATCGTTGCTTCCATTGAACTTGGGCATGGTGAACTTGAGCTTTCCGTAGCGTTGTTCTTCATTGTGTTGGGGTCGGGGGTGATGACGCTCGTGTTGTAGATGATTGTCAAGCTCGTGTCGCTCTTGGTTAGGAGGGTTGTCAACCTCATGTTGCTCTTGTCGTGGAGGATTTCCATTGTCGTCATGCTCTTGATGAACTTGATGTTCTTGGCGAGCTTGTGGGGGAGCTTGGCGAGCTCGAGGAGGAGCTTGAGGGACTTGACGATGCACGCGAGCTTGAAATCTCTGTTCTTGAATTTCTTCTCGAAATGCTTCTTCTTGTTCTCAAGCTTGTCGGCCTCGGTTGGCTACTGCTTGACTTGAATCTTGGAGGGCTTGTTGCGCCGCAATTGCTTGAGCTTCATGGAGTTGTTCTTCTTGGTGTTGTGCCTCGACATCTTGTGCAACTTGGTGTAGACGCGCTCGCTCTTCCTCTTCATGTTGGCGTTGTTGTTGCCATTCTCGTGCTAGCACAAAAGCCTCTTGGGTTTCACGTCGTCGGCGCTCTTGAGAGTCGGTGTTGCATAGAGGATTGAGGCTTGGTTGATGATCGTTGCATGCGGCACGGCATAGAGTGTTCGATGTCGGTGTACTTGAGCCGGAGAGGGTGAAGTCGGAGTGTCGACTTGAGCGAGTCCTTCTTGATGAAGACGAATAGGAAGAAGAGCGGCTGAGCAACAAAGCGCGAATTTCGTCCATCCTTGCGTCATTCTCTTGCTTGTGATTGTCAAGCTTGTGGTCGAAGTAGTCCCTTGTACGTTGCTCGGAGAGTCGCAAGTCGGCGGCGAGGTTGTCGATGCGTTCACTCATGGCTTGTTGCCCTTGATGCAAAGCACGTTGTGCACCAAAGAGGTGGCTCTTGGTGACGTAGGAGTTCATGTCGTCGTCGTGCTCAATGAAGAGTGGATTGGTAGAAGTACTTTGCATATCCATCATTCCAAGATACACAATGTGAGTGGTAGAAAGAGAAGAACGAATACCAAATGTACCTTGACCGAAGTTGAAAGTGGATCGATGATCACTCCAATGTAGGACAAGGAAATAGCACAATTGGTACTAGCTCTTGTCGGTTTCTCACACCTACACAAGTAAAAGCTTATGGAGGAGCTTGGTTAGGATGGTGGCACAAAATTTGATGCAATTTTAAGTGAGCTTCAATAATGTTGGAAAAGATTCGCAAGATGCAATGTAACAAGTAGACCAAGCATAGAAGGTACACGGAAACACACACGCAAAAAGATAAGTGGGGTTGGGCAACCAAGGATGAGCCAAAATGTGCACAACCTACTTAGCAAAAATGCAACGACTTCTATCCCAAGTATGCTTTATGCAAGGTGTTTCTATGATATGATCCAAGATGACTGAGTATGACAATCTTAATGTTGTATGATGTTATGGTTCTTGCTTAAAAGCTCTTTGCTTATCTTTCATCTTTGCTTAACAGCTTGTTTGGCTCTTCGATGTTGGAGCTCTTTTCTCATGCAATGCTTGACGAACCAAGATAGCAATTGTATATGCGATGACAACTTTGTGACACAAGAGATGATACCAATATATGCAATAATGATGTATGTATGCTATGGGAAGTATGATCACTAATGTGCACAAGTCTTGTTGCCGGCAATACTCAATGGCTAGTCTCGATGGGTAAGCAATGCAAGGGGATAAGGCTATGAGGGCTATCAATGTAATGGCAAGAATGATGTATCACAATACCAAGACGAGGTTACCGGGCTTGCTTCCGGTATGGTGTCAAAATGGTGGCACGAATACCAAGGTGTAGTCGAGGTGGTCGTTGTTGATGACGCGTCTATGGCGAAGATGAGTGGCGGTGATGTCGATGTTGAACCGTACCTAGGTAGCCGAAACATGAAAGGATATGGAACCGCAACTCAAATTCTCAAAGCTCGAAGTGGCAACACGTGTAGGAGAGCGAAACGGGCCAAATGGTGGTGGGATACGGAAGTGGTGATGGTGTAGTGGTGGTGGGAGTGCGTATGTGGAAATGTGGGGCGGTGGTGGTGACTAAACTAAAAAAATCAGTTTCGTCAGGGAACTCCGGGCGTCCGGTGAGGAGCGGTCGTCCAATCGTCGGACGTCCGGTGGCTAGCGGACGTCCGGTGCCTGGGCACTGCTCGGGCACGGGATGAACTTCATGTGGGGCGGGGTGGATGAGGTGAACTTCGTCGATTGTGGGCGATTTCGTGGATGGAAAGTGGTGGAGACAAAGGGGAAAAGCTAGATCCACTCAAAACAAAGCAAATCCACGGATCCAAACCAACAAAATCTCAACACACTAACAACTCACAAAAAAAATTGGGGCTATTTTTGTGGGGAATTTTCGAATTAGGATGAAAAACAACAAAACAAGGCTAGCAACACAACGGGGAGGCTTTGAAATCATGATCAACGTGGCTCATGATACCAAGATGATGTAGGGTAGAACCCTAATCGCCCGATCTTTCACGAAAGGAGAGGAATCCCGCGAAGAACACGAAGAATGTGAGGGGGAAACGAGGGAAAACACAAGGGAAACACAAGAGAATCACTAAACCAACACAAGAAAGTCACACATGTGCTAGATCCTCGAATACATAGGGTTCACATGGTACACGATCAACCAAGGACGATACAAAGGTAACGGTCTTCTCTGTGAGGAGGTCTTGATGTTCTTCCCTAAAGAGGGGTCTTGAATCCGCTTGGGGGATCTTCTCCGTAGGAGGCCCGAATCTCCAAGGAGAAGGTAACCAAGTGGATTAGCAAAGCTCTCACACAAAATATGAGCTAATCCTTTGCTAACCCTAGCTAGAAGGAATAGGAGGTCTATATATAGTCTAAGTGCAAATGGCGGCGAAAGTAGGGGTACATGGGCCTCAGGCCCGAATCTGGACGCAGCCAGGTACCGGACGTCCGCTGGTGGCCAGTCGTCCGGTGTCTCAGGAGCGGCCAGTCATCCGGTGTCCTCCGTACGTCCGTTGGTTCTGCTCTGCGATGGGGGTGCTGGACGTCTGGTAGCTCCGGACTTCCGCTGATGTTGGCTCGGGTGCGGTCACGGCGGTCGTCCGGTCTGGACCGGACGTCCGCTTGCTGGGGCTCGGCTGATGCTTCAGGCGCCGGACGTCCGGTCGGCCGGTCATCCGGTGGGCTGGGACTTTTCCTTCAGCCCTCCTTCTTCTCCGTCTTCTCGTCCATCTTCCTCTTCTTCTTGTCCTTGCTCCTTAGCTTCTCCATGGTACCTGAGTATGCACAGAGTGTCCGTATGAGGTAGTAGCCATGTCTCATGTGCATCAAAGTGGAAATGTGAAAGGAGAGATGGCACCTCGGTTTCAAGAGCTCTTGCACGCGCTCGTGTCATGGGTCCAAGAGGTGTCATAGGAGATGTAGTTGGGTCCATGGGGATGGCCTTGGGATGCTCCGTATCAAGGGCGGAGGCAGCTCGCCTCCAAGCTGCAGCTCATCAGGAAATGCCGCTGCATCTCAGTATGACCCCAGCTACACTTTGATCCATGGGCATAGACCAACTTAGGCCAAAATCCTAAGCTTGGGGGAGTATGTATCTCTCACCGACATTACATTCATGTTCACACACTCATGCCAGTTGTCGGTGCTCATACTTTTTCATTGTACCATCCATGCTAGTTTATTCTCATTTTCTCGCTTTCTTCTTGTGTGTTTGAAAAACCTTAAGAAAAACAAAAAATTAGTTGTAGCTTTTAGCTAGTTTACTTTCCATGCCAGTAGTAGTAATTAAAAAGAAAACCCAAAAAGATTTCTCGTTCTTCTTTTGCTTGTTGGGAGCTTTCCCATGTAAATAGTGTTGTTTCTTTTCTTTCCTTTGGGGGTCGAGAGGAGAAGACCATAATGAAAATGTTGAGTGGCTCTTATATGCATTATCGTTGATCTAACAAAGAGCCCATATTACCTTGTCTTCTCTCTTGAATTGAATGCTTGCAGATTCCAGCTTAGTCCAATGCACGTGCACTATTATTATTATCCACACTATTCGGTTGTGCAAGTGAAAGGCAATAATGATGATTATATGATGAACTTATTGAGAGGAGGAAAGCTAGTATGAACTCGACCTCTCTTGTTTTTGTAAATATGATTAGTTCATCGTTCCTGATTCAGCCTATTATGAAAGAAACATATTTGCAATGACAATTAGAGATTATAGTTGCTTATGCCATGCTTAATTTGCTAGGAGTTTATAATGGTTTACCTTGCGTGCCAACATGCTATTAAAATGGTTGTGATATGGTGTGATAGGGTGGTATCCTCTTTTGAACGATTCGAGTGGCTTGACTTGGCACATGTCCACGCATATAGTTGAAACAAAATCAACATAGCCTCCACGATATTTATGTTCATGGTGCATTATATCCTACTCATGCTTGCATTCGGTGTTGATTAATTTTAATGCATGTTCATGATTGTTGTCGCTCTCTAGCTAGTCGCTTCCCAGTCTTTTTCTAGCCTTCACTTGTACTAAGCGGGAATACTGCTTGTGCATCCAATTCCATAAACTCCAAAGTTATTCCATATGAGTCCACCATACCTACCTATATACGGTATCTACCTGCCGTTCCAAGTAAATTTGTATGTGCCAAACTCTAAACCTTCAAATAAACATTCTGTTTTGTATGCTCGAATAGCTCATGTATCAACTAGGGCTGTCTGTATCCTCCATGCTAGGCGGGTTATTCTCAAGAGGAGTGGACTCCGCTCCTCACTCATGAGAAAATGGCTGGTCACCGGGATTCCCAGTCCCATGCTCAAATCAAATCAAAATAATTGCAAACAAAACTCCCCGAGGATTGTTGTTAGTTGGAGGCACCTGTTGTTTCGGGCGAGCCATGGATTGATGCTTGTTGGTGGTGGGGGAGTATAAACTTTACCATTCTGCTTGGGAACCGCCTATAATGTGTGTAGCATGGAAGATATCGAGATCTCTCGGTTGTTATGTTGACAATGAAAGTATACCGCTCAAAATATTATTCATATCTATTTAAAAATCGAGCTCTGGCACCTCTACAAACCCCTGCTTCCCTCTGCGAAGGGCTTATCTATTTACTTTTATGTTGAGTCATCATCCTCTTATTAAAAAACACTAGTTGGAGAGCACCGCTGTCATTTGCATACATTACTATTAGTTTACATTGAGTATGACTGTGAATGGATCTCTTTTACCATGAATTACAATGTCTAGTCAGTCCTTGATCTTTAAAGGTGCTCTGCATTTATGTTTTGCGGTCTCAGAAAGGGCTAGCGAGATACCATCTTGTTATATCATATCATGATTGTTCTGAGAAAGTGTTGTCATCCGAGATTTGTTATTATTGCTCGCTAGCTGATTATGCCATTGATATGAGTAAACATGAGACCTAAATGTTATTGTGAATATGGTTAGTTCATAATCTTTGCTGAAAACTTGAATACTAGCTTTACATATTTACAACAAGAAGAGCAAACAGAGTTTGTAAAAGTTTTTCTTTATCACTTTCAGTTTATCAACTGAATTGCTTGAGGACAAGCAAAGGTTTAAGCTTGGGGGAGTTGATACATCTCCGTCGTATCTACTTTTCCAAACACTTTTGCCCTTGTTTTGGAATCTAACTTGCATGATTTGAATGGAGCCAAGCCCTAAACTCTCTCGGGAGGGCTGATCTGGAGTCCGTTCGGGGCTCCGGAGAGGGGAATCCGTCGCCATCGTCATCATCAACCTTCCTCCATCACCAATTTCATGATGCTCACCGCCGTGCGTGAGTAATTCCATCGTAGGCTTGCTGGACGGTGATGGGTTAGATGAGATTTATCATGTAATCGAGTTAGTTTTGTTAGGGTTTGATCCCTAGTATCCACTATGTTCTGAGATTGATGTTGCTATGACTTTGCTATGCTTAATGCTTGTCACTAGGGCCCGAGTGCCATGATTTCAGATCTGAACCTATTATGTTTTCATGAATATATGTGAGTTCTTGATCCTATCTTGCAAGTCTATAGTCACCTATTATGTGTTATGATCCGTTAACCCCGAAGTGACAATAATCGGGACCATTACCGGTGATGACCGTAGTTTGAGGAGTTCATGTATTCACTATGTGTTAATGCTTTGGTCTGGTACTCTACTAAAAGGAGGCCTTAATATCCCTTAGTTTCCAATAGGACCCCGCTGCCACGGGAGGGTAGGACAAAAGATGTCATGCAAGTTCTTTTCCATAAGCACGTATGACTATATTCGGAATACATGCCTACATTACATTGATGAACAGGAGCTAGTTCTGTGTCATCCTATGTTATAACTGTTGCATGATCGATCGCATCCGACATAATTCTCCATCACCGATCCAATGCCTACGAGCTTTTCATATATTGTTCTTCGCTTATTTACTATTCCGTTGCTACTGTTACAATCACTATAAAACCCAAAAATATTACTTTTGCTACCGTTACCATTATTATCATATTACTTTGCTACTAAATACCTTGCTGCAGATATTAAGTTTCCAGGTGTGGTTGAATTGACAACTCAGCTGCTAATAATTGAGAATATTCTTTGACTCTCCTTGTGTCGAATCAATAAATTTGGGTTGAATACTCTACCCTTGAAAACTATTGCAATCCCCTATACTTGTGGGTTATCAGCCTCGCCGCCGCCCCGCGCCACCACGCCGCCCATCGCACCACGTGCGCCGCCGCCCTTCGCCACGCCACCGTCGGGATCCGCGCCGTCCCGGCCGGATCCGGCCTCTTCGGTCACCCGCCGCCTCGCTGGAGTTTGATCTCCGCCGGCGTTGACTTCGCCTCAGATCTGCACGGGCTCATCCCGATCCACTCCGAGATCTGCACCACTTTGTCCCAGATCCGCCCCGTCCAGTTTTCGGAGGGTATATTTTTCTCTAAGTCCCGAATCACTGATATTTTTATGCCTCCTTCATCATGTCATATCTTGGTGCTCGGTGCTCCAAATCATGCATATGATATGTCAAATTGTTTGTCTCGTTGAGATATTCATGTTAGAAGCATTTCCATGCATATTACTATCTATTATGATGCCATTTTCATTGATGAAAGACTGCTATAAAATGTTAGCTGCTGGTACTTATCAGATCATGTTGATTTGTCATTTTTGTTGCATTTGATGTGTGCATTATATGAGCATGAGGTCTACATGTGTTTTGAACTAAAATATGCCATCTTTATAGGGGTGCAAGTCTTGTATTTTTGTGATCTATGTGGTGACTAGCACGAGCATGCAAACTAGGCTTCGTGATGTTGCTGTTTTCAGGGACTTAGGATTTTGCTAAGTCCATTTCCTACTGTTATTTTGATGCCATATAAACTTGATGTTACATTGAGATCCATGCTTATTTTGGGATACTTCAGTGAGGATGTTTTGATTATGTGGTTATGATGTACTCATTCATGCCCCTGTTTGCAATTATGGAGTTCTCTAGCATGTCATTTTATTGCTCTACTTTTGCTATAAAATGTTCCTAGCAGAATGTTAACATGTTAATCAATATTTCCTTGGTTGTTGCTAGTGATACATGCATCCTATGAACTTGATCTTGTCATGGTTAGCTTCATGAACATGTCATCTTGCTATTGGTATGCTTATGTTGTCATGTAATGCTTTGTGGTGAGTGGCATGAGCTCGCAAAGTTGCTATCATAATTTTGTTTATGCCATGCTCTATTTTTCTTCTAAGTCTGAAACTGTTAATAAAACTTGTTATGTTTACATTGGTGCCATCATATCTTCTGTGCCTTTTTGGCTCATGTTCAGTAAGGGATTTCTGTTCTATGCATTTATTAGAATCATGTAATGCCTTTGTTTGCTATGATATGTTCCTGTAGCATGTTGTTTGCTTGCTCTAAACATTGCTTCCTGATGTTGTTTTTGATATGTTAGTATTTCCACTAAGTCTGTGAAGCTGATATCTTTTGCACTTTTGCCATGCTTGTTTGAACATGTTTTTGAGTGATTTAGCCATAGCTCAGTGTTCATGTTTTGTCAAGCATATCTTGTACATAACTTACATATGCTTTGTTGCTATGTTGGAGTGCAGTAGCTTAGTTACTTGTTGCATTCTAAGTGCTATCATGTTGTTAATCGCAGATTTGCGTCATTCTTGTTTTGCTTGCCATTTACAAACCGTGCATCCGTTTCCGGTGATCTTTATATCTATTTCAACCAAAATCATCTCCTCTTTACAGCGGAATACTTGGTTTGCCAAGTTGATGCCTTTATCATTATTTCCCTTCTGAAGCACGCATATGCATTGCATATCATATCTCGCATATCATGCCATGTATTGCATCATGTTGCTTGTGCATTGCACCGTGATTGATTGTTGTTCCATTGCTTGTGTTCTTGTTTTGGGTAGATCCGGGAGATGAGTACGTGAATGAGGAACCTGTTGAGTACGCTAACGAGGATCAAGCTTTCGACAACTCTGAGAACATTGCGGGCAAGATGACCATACCCTCGAAATCACTTCTATCTTTGATTTGCTAGTTGTTCGTTCTATCGCTATGTCGTGCTACCTACCACTTGCTATATCATGCCTCCCATATTGACATGTCAAGCCTCTAACCCACCTTCCTAGCAAACCGTTGTTTGGCTATGTTACCGCTTTTGCTCAGCCCCTCTATTAGCGTTGCTAGTTGCAGGTGAAGTTGAAGTTTGTTCCATGTTGGAACATGGATATGTTGGGATATCATAATATCTCTTATTTTAATTAATGCATCTATATACTTGGTAAAGGGTGGAAGGCTCGGCCTTTTGCCTGGTGTTTTGTTCCACTCTTGCCGCCTTAGTTTCCTTCATACCGGTGTTATGTTCCTTGATTTTGCATTCCTTGCGCGGTTGGGTGTTATGGGAACCCCTTGACAGTTTGCTTTGAATAAAACTCCTCCAGCAAGGCCCAACCTTGGTTTTAACATTTGTCACCTAAGCCTTTTCCCTTGGGTTCCGTGGACTCAAGGGTCATCTTTATTTTAAATCCTCGGGCCAGTGCTCCTCTGAGTGTTGGTCCAAACTGGGCGATGTCCGGCGCCCCCTGGGCAACCAGAGTCTATGCCAACCCGACGTCTGGACCATCCGGTGTGTCCTGAGAACGAGATACATGCGACTCCTATTGGGATGTGTCGGCACATCGGGTGGCTTTGCTGGTCTTGTTTTACCATTGTCGAAATGTCTTGTAACCGGGATTCCGAGACTGATCAGATCTTCCCGGGAGAAGGAATATCCTTTGTTGACTGTGAGAGCTTGTGATGGGCTAAGTTGGGACACCCCTGCAGGGTATAAACTTTCGAGAGCCGTGCCCACAGTTATGTGGCAGATGGGAATTTGTTAATATCCGGTTGTAGAGAACTTGACACTTGACTTAATTAAAATGAATCAACTGCGTGTGTAGCCGTGATGGTCTCTTTTCGGCGGAGTCCGGGAAGTGAACACGGTCTTGTGTTATGCTTGAACGTAAGTAGTTTCAGGATCACTTCTTGATCAGTTCCAGCTTCTCGACCATGCGTTGCTTCTCTTCTCGCTCTTATTTGCGTATGTTAGCCACCATATATGCTTAGTGATTGCTGCAGCTCCACCTCACTACCTTTTCCTACCCATAAGCTTAAATAGACTTGATCTTGCGGGTGTGAGATTGCTGAGTCCTCGTGACTCACGGATACTTCCAAACAGTTGCAGGTGCCGATGATGCCAGTGCAGGTGATGCTACCGAACTCAAGTGGGAGTTCGACAAGGATCTGGGTCGTTACTACGTTTCGTTTCCTGATGATCAGTAGTGGAGCCCAGTTGGGATGATCGGGGATCTAGCATTTGGGGTTGTCTTCCTTTATTGTGGTTCCCTTTGATTGTACTTTGGATGATGTATGGATTATTTATGTATTGTGTGAAGTGGCGATTGTAAGCCAACTCTTTATCCCTTTCTATTCAGTACATGAGATTGTGTAAATATTACCCCTCTTGCGACAAAACTACCATGCGGCTATGCCTCTAAGTCATGCCCCGACACATGGGAGATATAGCCGCATTGTGGGTGTTACACTGCTGGAGGGGGATTCGATCACGGAGGGGCTCTACATCAACTTTGTTTCCCTTCTGATGATGTGTGAGTAGTTCACCACAGACCTACGGGTCCATAGCTAGTAGCTAGATGGCTTCTTCTCTCTCTTTGACCTCCAATACAATGTTCTCCTCGATGTTCTTGGAGATCTATTCGATGTAATGACTTTTTGCGGTGTGTTTGTTGGTATCCGATGAATTGTGAGTTTATGATCAGATTATGCATGAATATTATTTGAGTTTTCTCTGAACTCTTTTATGCATGATTGTTAAGACTTTGTATTCCAATCTATTGATTTGGCCAACTAGATTGATTTTTCTTGCAATGGAAGAGGTGTTTTGTCATGGGTTCGATCTTGTGGTGCTCAATCCCAGTGACGAAAGGGGACATGACACGTATTTGCATCGTTGTCATTAAGGGTAAAAAGATGGGGTTTATTCATGTGTGAGTTTACTTTGTCTACATAAGGCGTTACTCCGTTATTAATGAACTTAATACTCTAGATGCATGCTGGATAGCGGTCGATGTGTGAAGTAACAGTAGTAGATGTAGAATCATTTCAGTCTACTTGTCTCGGACGTGATGCTTATATACATGATCATTGCCTTGGATATTGTTATGATTATTTGCTTTTCTATCAATTTCCCAACAGTAATTTGTTTACCCACTGTATGCTATTTTCAAGAGAGAATACTCTAGTGAAAACTATGGCCCGGGGGTCTACTTTTTATCATATATTAAAATTAAAAATATCTTGTTGTAATTTTTCTTCATTTATTTTATTTTGTGTTTTAATTATCTATCTATCACTACGAGATGTGATCCTTGTAATTAACCGCCGAGGGATTGACAACTCCTTATTCGCGTTGGGTGCAAGTATTTGTTATTTTGTGTGTAGGTACTGCTAACGAGGTGTTGCGTGGTTCTCCTACTGGATTGATAACCTTGGTTCTTAATTGAGGGAAATACTTATTTGTACTGTACTGCATCATCCTCTCCTCTTTGAGGAAATCCCAGTGCAGACTAAGGCATAGCCTAGTGGTGGGAAGGGGTTGATGCCTTCCCACCCACCCAGGTTCAAGGCACGGTACTTGCAATTTGGGTTTGCTGCACCAATTATACTATAGGGGGTTCCCTTACAGTCTTTCTGTCAAAAAACGCAGCTCACAAGTAGTAATATGTCAAGAACAATTGAAGTGTAATGCGAAGACAAACAGCAGCTGGGTAGAACAAAGCAGTTTAGGAAGATAGTCTGAAGACAAAGATGCAGATAGAGCGAATGTCTTCACCCAATATCTTCGAACAGAACGAGCAAGCAATGACTTCAGGAAACTAAATAGTAAGTAAAGGAATGAAGTGATAGAACCAGTTGCTCGAAGAAGACACGTGATTTGTTTGGCCGGTTCCAACTATTATGACAGTTGTACGTCTAGTTGGGGAGGCTGAGATTGAACTCTGAAGACCTAGTCTTCACCTTATTCCCCTTGAGCTAAGATCCATAGATCTCGCCCAACCACTCAAGTAAGCCTTCAAGGTAGACTTACAAACTTTCACAGACTTCATTCACTGGCAATCCACAATGACTCTTGGATGCTCAGAACACGACGCCTAACCGGCTGGAAGATCACGACCTTCAAGTGCAACAAGTCTTCGGTTCACGCGGAACAAAAAGGCTTCGGTGATTCTCAAACACTTTTGGGCTCACATTGTTTTGGGTTTGTCCTCGCAAGGATTCTCTCTCAAAGAATTCAGAGGTGGGTTGCTCTCAAATGACAAAAGTCATGCACTAACTCGGAGCAGCCACCAATTTATGGTGGAGGGGATGGGCTATTTATAGCTAGGAGGCAACCCGACATGATATGTCCGAAATGACCCTGGGTCAATGGACAACTGACACGTGTCCAGCGGTCGGATTTCAAACACACGCGGGAGCTTGACTTAGGTTCCAAGTAAAGCTGACTCAACCAACTATGGAAAAGATTTTCTCTCATTGTCTTCACTAAAAAGACATGGGATTTTAGGTTGAGCATCACGTCATTTTCTGACTTTGTTTACCTAGACCCCACTTAACAGTGAGGTGGTTCCTATGACTCGGGAACGAAGAAAATGAAACTACCAAAAGACTACGTCTTCACGCTCCATTGTCTTCAAGCGAAAGTCTTCGCGTACCATTATCTTCAACACAAATGTCTTCACGAACCACCATTATCTGCAATATCTTCATACATTTTTAGGGGACATCTTCGATGGGTAAATCGAATCAATGAGGACTTCTACCTGTGTTCTCCTATGAATCTCACAAACACATTAGTCCCTTAACCAAGTTTGTTGTCAATACTCCAAAACCAACAAAGGGTGGCATTATATGCACTTACAGAGTGAAGTTGAAAATGCTGAAGCGAGAAAAAATATGATACAATTGCTTGGTTTGGCACCGGGGTGTTCATGATTTATACTTTATACGAGGAAGATCGAGTTATGCCATGCTTACACGATTAAATGAGTAGTAATAACATTCATTGACATAGATATTTTGAAGAGTAACAATTATTTTATCGCATTCTTTTATATTATTGTTTTCATATCTATTACGTCATCGTTTCTCAACATTCATACCTAAAAAAAGATTACATGATTAAGACATGTTAGGTAGTACCATAGGCCACAAAGTATCAACCATCAGAATTTGATGGTATCATCAACATCATTATAAAGCACGCATCAAGGCAAGGAAGTAATTGCCTGCCATCTTAGCTATGAAAATGAGACCAAAGAAACTTAATGATGTTGTTTTATGACGAAATAGGGTTATCCATCTCACACATAGTGGCAGTAATGTACCAATCAATCGGAGAGACGCGGGCCTGAGGCCGCCAGGGCCGGGACAACACTAGCAAGGAGTGTCTCGACGGCTCCGAGTCAGCCACAACCGCGGATGCATCACCGCCTCCTCGCGAGAGCCGTCACCGTGGCCCCGGGGGCGCCAGAGACGAGAGGGGCCGCCTGCATGGGAGGCAGGCCGCGAACGCCCCCGCAACCGGCCGCAGACCACAAACCCCACCACAACCGACAAGCACCAGCAGGACTTGATCGAGGCCGCGGAATGACGAAACTGCAAGGGGGCACCCATGGGAACGGCCAGGAACGTCGGAATCGCTAGTGGGGGCGGCCCGAGAATCGTGGGGGCAATCCCCGAGCGAAGGTGGTGGAGGCACGTGAGGAGGGGGCGTCCGCGACTATCGAGGATGACAGGGGGGCTGCAGCTAATCGGAGAGCGCGAGGTCAGGCCCTTGGGCGGCCGAATCCATCATCGCCGAACCAACAGGGGGGCGCTGCAGTACGGTGGCATGGCACGGGGTGCGGGGATTGGGCGTGAGGGGCCCAAATCAGCTCCACCGCCACCTACCGTGTCGGCCCTTTGACAGCTACGATGCAGGGGAGGCCGGCGCCGGTGGCTAAGGTTCCCCCGTGTCAACAGAGATTGGTGGCGCAAGGCGAGGGGGGGAGGGGAGGGGTATTATGCAGCTGAACCAGTGAGATGTATCAGGAACATCTATTTCCTCGGATATTTCCAATGGAGTTTTTGAATAGTACCATAGGCCACAAAGTATCAACAATCAGAATTTGATGGTATCATCAACATCATCATTATAAAACACAAATCAAGGCAAGGAAGTAATTGCCCGCCATCTTAGCCATGAAAATGAGACCAAAGAAACTTAATAATGGTGTTTTATGATGAAAAAGGGTTATCCAACTCACACATAGTGGCAGTAATGGACCAACCAATCAAAAATTCGAAATCATTTTGTTCTTTTTTTTTACTTTCCTGCAACAAGGTTTTGTACATAAACTTTTGATAAACGAATGGTCAACTTGTTACATTGGTTACCATGATCCTGGCTAATCAGGACACAATTAGAGAGAAAATAACCTTTTGCCATCAAGTAAAAATAAATTTGGATCATTGCAAAACTAAATGGAAGATCAGGAAATGCAATTCTATAAGAATGCAGGTAAATGGTGGTTCTAGTTTAATTTCTAATGGTTCCCTAAAGAAGCAATCTAGGATGAGTTACTAAAAATGGTTTATCTATTCAAGGCTCTATTTATCTACATAATTCTTCATCTCATCCTGCAGACCTGCCCTGTTATCCATCCTGCCACTGATTGCTTTGTTCATGACAATTAGTTCTTGTTCTTCTGGGCATTTAGCCTTCTTAAGGAGCCTGCTGAGTTTAGTCTCCTCAGCACAGGAATTATTGTGGAAACTGGATCGTTCAGATTCATTGCTGGCAATATCAACCCCAAGTAACCTTATAGAGGAATTAGTGCCATCAACCGTTGTGGTCATCAAAGACTCCGAAAGGAGTCTTCTCAGAGGAGGTGTATGCTTAGACAACCAATAATCTAAGCACTTGTGGTCGGGATCTAGAGCCTCGATTACCTGTAAAAAAACAAAGGGTTTCTTAGTAACTATAACCTGTGATAATGAAGTGACTACTCTGAGAGAAACAAAAGCTATACATCTCCTGAAAATCTACCTCAATTATTGGTGGGGAAAAGAAACCAAACATTTCAAGCCCATTTACAGAATCGTTCGATAATAAAGCAGGAACGCCAGATTTTCCAGCCCTACATTGCTTTTTTATCTCTTCATTCACCCTGTCTCTCACACTATCCCAACACTGCATTGGTGAAGTGTGAGTAAAAGAAACCTCAGGAAACTCCTCCACAGCCACCTGTAATGATTTTGGGAACATAGCTGTCATATGACCCACAATAAAGCAAATGAGGTCAAGCCTGAAAATAGGAGGTATTTCGAATTACAAATACCCTAAACAATGGTCCGAGAAGTCCAGCATCAATAACTTCTGAAATGTAACAGCATATTCTTGTCGGATCTAGTACGCTGTGAAATGTCACTCGGCTCCTAAATCCTGCAAAGATGTCATTTTCTCTTAATTTTACCATTTTTACACACCATAAAATATTCATTACACTATTTAGGGACCAACTATTACTGTTTACCAAACATTTCAAGCCCATTTACAGAATTAGTTGGATTACTTGTCTGCAGGGACCCCAACTCCAAAATCTAACTCAACTATTTACCTTTTGGGAAGATAGCTTGATGGCTGCACCAATTTTTGCCAACTATTACTGTTCCTTGGTCGAGTTGCTCAACCTGATGTCGTAATTTTGCTGGCCAGGAGACTTCATTGGATTGGCTTGAAGAAGGTTTGCCCAGTTGACTAACCTGGGCACGTGAAGCCTTGGCCACACAGTATTCAGTCTCAATGCCAAACAGTTCCTTAGTAGTTTTGGAAGGTAGAGTAGATCCTGTTGATATTCGAGAAGGGCATGATAATTCAGATGAATGACTCAAGGACTGTGTGCACTGGAAACTTGAAATAGTTGGATTACTTGTCTGCAGGGACCCCAACTCCATGGCCATCTTGTCCTTGTCAATCTTTCCTAAAGCACTAAATGTAGAGCTTGAGAAACCTGTTGTATTTGATGTGCTAGAACTACATACTAACTCTTCTTTTATTCTAGGACTACTGGATGGACCTTCTATGTTCAGATTAACACATCTATTCTGCACTTCCTTCTCTTGCGGATATCCCGCTGACTTGTCAAGGTCCTTGCAGCCATCAAAGCCGCAATCAGTGTTGACATCAATAATTGATCCAGATAAATTTGTACTTTTACTTAAGTCCATCTTCTGCTGCGTAGAAGCAGATAGGCAAACTAAGCCTACATCATACTCTTTCCACTGGTACACTGCAGCTGGATCTCCCTCCAGAGCTGCAACAAGAGCATTCAGCTCCTCCATACTGTATCGGTGCAACACAAATTTTCTATCCATTTCACATGAACATAAAAGATTTGCATGATTTAAGCAAGCAAAACGGTTTGGCGAGCATTGGCAACTGACAGCAGATAAATGAAGATCATAAAAGCATGAAAAGCATTCGCGGTCCGTTGAATCATAATCCTGATCCATCTTCTTACATTGCAAAAGAGCATTCGCCTCACGTGCTGCACCTTCCATTTTAATTCTTGTCTGAAATAATGGGCCAAAAGTAAAAATAAAACTTAATTTCGTTGAGTGAGAACTGACAAATAATTAATGCCAGAATTGAGAAATACCTTAAATGCACTTGTGAGCATTCCATTTTTTCCACAGGTATCAAGCCATATGTATTCCTTCTGACCACTCTTGCAGTTGTGTAGGTTCGCCCAAACCTGTCTGAGAGCTGTTTGTACAGTTTTAAGTAATAACTTGTCATGTGATATTGATGTCTTGCGCCGCTGATCTCTGTATAGCTCAACAGCACATTGTCCATGGGGCAGCCAGTCCACAGGAGCAACATTTACTGCCTCTGCGCAGTTGAAGCCACAGTTGAACCCAGAATGGTAAGCTCGTGGTAATGTCAGAACAAACTCGCCTGGATTCTGAACAACACGGTAAACAGGAATTCCTTCTGATTTTAGAACAGAAGGGGATAACTGTGTGACCTGCACAAAGCAATTCAGAATCAAAAATTGATGAAGGTGCAAAGAACATTTGCATAATGCAGGACGAGGATGTGTTGCGTGCATGGAGTTGGAAGTGGGAATTGGGGATCTGATCAGAGGGGTTAGCGAGGTTTGCCCTCAGGCACACCTAGGGGTTCTTCTCCTGCCATGGCCGCTGGAGGCTAACTCTAAGTTGGGGCAATTTTCTATATTTCATGATTTATAACCCTAATACAAACTATCCTCCCTTTATATAGATCAAAAAGAGCCAGGCACAGTGATGGCCGCGGGCATACTTCTCATCACAGTCAAAGCACGTGCCTTTAGCGTGCCGCAGCAGCAGGCTGTTTGGGTCGTTGACTTGGTTGCTTTGGAAGACAACGTTGTGCCTAGGGATGGTGCGTACTCATCATCTGAGAGACAATGCTGCTCATAAGAGAGTGCTAAGCTCATGGCAGCCTCAAGGTTCAATGGGTACTGCAAGTCCACATCAGTACGGATGGGCTTGCGGAGCCCAGCAACAGACAAACAGCTCGACTTGCTGCTCTTCCAAGAGACTAACACCTGCAAAAAGAGTGAGAATTTCTTCTTGTAGTCACACACCGAGCCTGTTTGTTTCAAGTGTTCAATTTCCGCCAGCCGACTAGTCCTGATCGTCGGCCCAAAACTACGGTTGTATTTGACGAACTTTGGTCATGGTGGTTCGCCATGCATCATCTCCAACCGGCTGTCCCATAGTGCAGCATCATCAGCGAGGTGATAGGAGGTCATCCACACCTTTTCCTTGTCCTCCGTCTGGTGGCCCTTGAAGAATCGCTCAACACAGTTCAAGCAAGGCAACGGGCTGCCCTCCCCTCTATAGTTAGGGAATTCTAGCTTGTGGAACTTCGGAGCAGCACGGCGTTCCTCCCGGTAAGCGAAAGATGCTGCCAGTGCAGCAGCACAGCTGTGCTGTCAATCTCATCATCATTTTTGTTGGGCGCCTTGCTGGATCCTCCCTTCTCCAGAAGGTTGATGGATACCCTAGCAGCCACTAGTTGTTCCTTCAATGTTGCGACAGCTCGGGTAGCGGTTTTAGGTCAGATAGAGGGGGGGGGGGGGGGGGGGGGGTCTACCAAAATGGTTTCTCCAACTAATAATCCGATTATAAATCATGAAAAAATTATGATAAAAAATCAGGCAATGATACTGAATAAAGTAATATGTTCACTGAAGAAAATTGCATAATGCTCTCTTTGATTCCAGGATGGTAAGTAGTTTTCAATCCACATGGACTCTTGGTTCCAAAAAGCATTTACTAGGTTACATTGCAAACAGTGGGTTCTTGTTATCATAATCACTAGGTCAATACACAATAAAAATGTTACCAGCTCATGCAGGAGATCAGGCTGTTCTTCAAACAGTCTTGGCAAGTTCCTTCTCATAGCATCTTCTAGCTTCACTGCATTTTCACCAGGAACACCATACCATACTTTTTGTTCACCAAAATGCATGTAATTCAGAGAATAAAGGAAATGATCTTCCACATGCTACAGCAACATAAAGAACAAGGATATATGAGAACGTGGACCCTAATCAACGTGTCACAGTCATGTATATATTTAAAATTATTAGTCTCAAGATAACCCAACAAAAGGGTTGCATGGCACAGAAGATTTGAAGCACTCAGCTACTAGCATCTTTCAACCACCTACAAAAATACTGCAATATATTCCCTCTGTACACAAATGTAAGATGTTTTAGCAGTTTAATTTAAACTGCAAAAACGTCCTACATTTGTTTACAGAGGGAGTACTTAGCAAGGTTCAAGCCAACTTGCGTGCGCACATGATTTAGGAGCATTATACTATTATTATCCACATTTCATGAGATGGATGAGAAATAGAAGAATGAAAAATCTTACCCAGCAAAATGATGAGAAACACATCCCAACATAAAGCCAAGGGACCACAACACCAGATATATCCTCAGTTTCAAATGAAAGAACAGATCTAGGTTGTCGTCGCAGATTATTCAAGTTCCAGCAAGATAAACCATATGGATCTTGCTTATTTGCATCTGATAGAGATGATTTAGGGAATCCACTACTAAATATTGCAGTGTCCAGATCAGCACCGTAATCCACCTACGCAAAGATAGTTTGATGTCAATCAGTAAAAACTTAAATCCTAATAAGAGCATAATCTACACATAAGCAACCAGGGTACCTCAACTTCATCATCAGGGCATACAACTATCCGCCAATATTCTCCCTCAATTTCCTCAACTGATGGTCGCCACATTTCTTTGTGCTGTTTAATTTCAAAAAGAGAAATTTCATCACTTCCCTTCATTCCAAAATATTGCTCCTTGAACATATCAGCGTATTTCTGGAACTCCTCTAGTGTGAAATCTGAGCCAGACTGAAAGCCAAACTTCTCATCCTGGTCTGCAGAGTCAGCGCTACGTCGCTTCTGAGACATCCCAAACCTCAGTTTCTTTCTTCTCTTTCTTTTCTTCTGAACTCGAGGTTGTGTTTCTTTTTTTGGGGGTTCCCGATTTTGAAGCTTGTCAACTTGTTGAACTCGGGTGTTGAACTCTGTACATTTCCAAAAGCTCTTCTCCTTTAGAGGACACGGTGGTCTCCAAGAAGATGGTGGAACAATACGACAAATTCCATATTTTTCTACTTGAGGACGAATGCTAGTAATGTACCCAATTGCATCTTTGAATTCCTGATGTAAAAGAGTTATACACTGTCAATGCCACATAACATAGTTCTGCTAGTGAAGAGAATAGTCCACAAACCTCCTCAGTTGGGGTAAATACAGGAGCATCATCAATTTCAGGTCTGTTCGATTCATCTGGATGCCACTTTCCATATGTCTGCCCATAATAAATTAAAGAAATGAGACAAACAAATTAGGCACATGATAATCACATAAACTATAAGCGATGGAAAATGATAAATTTGTGCTGATCAAGTCGAAACTTTTGAAGGGCGTACAGTTGTTGTTCCGCCACCCTGAGAAATAGTAGTCATAACAAGATCAACTTCTAGATTAAAATTTCACTTAATTGGAAAGCACTACAGGGCTAATGTTCTCATAGTAGGCAGGAATTT
Organism: Triticum urartu; assembly: GCF_003073215.2. Lineage (NCBI taxonomy): Eukaryota > Viridiplantae > Streptophyta > Magnoliopsida > Poales > Poaceae > Triticum > Triticum urartu. The sequence continues at coordinate 210,444,034 of NC_053022.1, read as the reverse complement.
AGACCAAGTTCAGCATACTAATGTATTGTATAATCTCCTTATGAATTTAACCCATGGATTGTGTCATTGATTGGTGAATTAGTAAAATTATTTCATAGTTCGAGTTCTCTATGTTTGCATAACTTAGCAATGGAATTGCTGATTCGATTGCATAGGAGAAGTACCCAATCGGAACAAGACTCACAAATTGTATTCCTACAAGTCAAAACGAATTTAAGTAGGTCAGATCCACCTAGATTGTTCAAAATTTTGCGCCACAATTATACAATCAACATGATCTTTTTTTTGAATATTTACTGCAGGGTAAAAACCCCACAGCCCTTTATTGCATCAAACAAAGAACAAACTGTACAGAGGAAGTTTAAAGGTACAAGCCTAACCTAAGAAGGATAGAAATCTTACAATTATTACAAATCATTATTACAAAGAAACTAGATCAATCCTAGGGGAAACTAGATCTTTTTCTCGGAATTCTAGAACACGAAAAAATCATTATTACAAAGAAACACATAATCATCAATCAGGCAATATCCAAATCGAAGACCAATTCCCCCAACCCGCGATCGCAAAATACGTGACCCCCCTCCCCCACTCCCATCTCCTTCCTTGCATGCGTTCATCAATTCAACTAATATTTTCCAATCCACAACCGGGCCCAAGAACCAGCATGGAACACACGCCCTCCACAAATCGCATCTCACTGCTGCATATATTCCATTGCCCTAGAATTGAGTCATGACCTATACATTGAAATCCATACGAGCAAACGGGAAACAATTCATAGTATACGCATAACAGATATTATATCCCTCATCAATCAAACAAAACCGCTACTGCTTCCGAACCAAACAAACCAACAGGAACAATTCTCGACGTACACAACCGCTGATCAATAACAGTTCTTCAATCAATCAATAGGAACAAAGAAAACAACCCGTACATGGTATTTAAAAAAAGCACACGGCCTGATCTACTAGCATGTAATATCTTCGAGACCCGTACCTGCGGCGGCGCGGCCGTGGAAGCCGGCTCCGGCGAGGCCGTTCTGCCTCGCATTCTCCTTTTCTTGCCGCGGAGCGAGGGCAAACGGGGGCCGCCGCCCTCCTCCTCCCTGGGGGAGGCGGAGGAGGAAACCATGGGCGCGGCGGGCGAGATGCGTTGGTGGTCAGAAGAAGCTATCGCGGAAAGGGAAGTCCTCAGACCCCGCGTCGCGATTTGGTTTTACCGGGAGGTGACGACCCCCGCACGTGCTCTACAGCCGGGGTCCCCGAGTTAGGGTCGCGCTCGGGGTGGCGGGGTAGGGCGCCGCTGTATTCTACTACTCGTTCAGCCTGAGTAACGTGTTTTAGAAGGACAACCCTGCAGTAGCCGACTGGCTAGGGTTTGCTACTTACGGGTTACTCGAAAATCTGACCATGATAAGTGCCACACCATGGCACGAAGCAATTTCATTCTGACATTTTTTATGAAAAATCTAGTTACGTGAGAATGACAACTTAGTTGTGAAGCATGGTATTTTTTATTTGGATGGTAAGTTTCAGCTTTTTTGAGGCTTTTATTTTTTTTCAAATGGCAATGTTAGTTGTAAAAACATCAAAGTGGGATTACTCCATGCCACATGTGCGACACTTATAATTTGAGTTATTTAATAGTTTAACGTAGATTTTTTCTTTGATTGGTTTGAGGTTGAGATATGTTGTGGGAAGGGAATACATAGGCAAAGATATACGGAAGCACATCATCGCATATTTCATTACAAAGCAAACGCTAATTTCTTCATCCATTGAAATACCCGTCGGCGACACAGGGGCCCATAAGAAATTTGTATCAGGTTCATATTAGTCATGAAATAATTAATCATTGATCAAGGGGATTTAATTGATTTACGCATGACCTCAAATCATTTAATTTTGGGCTATCCTAAAGGGGATTTAGTAGCCCAGTATCCTGCTTTATTTTCGTCGGTCTATTTTCACCTCATCTCCCACCACCTCCTCTTACTGGTTTATTTTCGTCTCATCTTCCACCACCCCTCTCACTGGCTTATTTTCTCCATTTCATTTAAAAACCAAATCTTATTAAAGGGAAAGATCTTGTTTCATGCTTGCTTTGGCATGTGCTGATTCAATTTAATTACTTAAATAATAGATAATTAAAAATTCAAAAATTGTACCATATATATGAGATCACCTCCCTAAAAGACAGACATAAAATTTTTCTCAATAACCTTTCAAAACAAAATCAAAATCAGATATTGCTTAATGTGCTACCATTTATTAAATAACAAGCACAACTTTACTAGTAAAATAAAAAAACAAATCTTTTTTACTACATTACCAAATCACATATCTCTATCTCTACCTAATAATTAATATATATATATATATATAAAGCAAATAGTGTTTCTGGCCGTCCGTCATCTAAATTACCCTGGAAGTTGTGAATAATTACCCACCATGCCACCGGTAAGTAAAAAAATGTTTCGTTTTTTATATTTATTTTGCCGCGGTCAGTTTAGGTCAATAGGGCGGAATCCCAACCATGCATGTAGCCCAGTGATTCGGGCCTTTGGCTACCATGCCGGAGATCGCGAGTTCGAATCCCCTTACAACATTTTCCTTTTCTTTTTTAAAAGATCAAATACTTTTAAAAATATTCATACCTTTAAAATCCTAGCTCCAAATCTAATATGTCATATATGAAAATCCATCAAAAAAATATGTAGATTCCAAATATGCTATTATCATCCACGTTAATAATTTTTTAAATTAGTGCCAAGCCCAACAAAACATTGGTTTCATTGATCTTTATTTTAGATAGCAGTGGCATGTGGGTTAATGATTCATCTCAATCTCGGAAGAGCTTTGAGCCTTCGTTCATGCGGAGAATGAAAGGAGTGAAATGGATGGGGTAGTCGTCTTATGGTCTGTAGTGAACCTTCTACCTTGTAACTAATAGTGTTTGCCTTTTCTCTTATGTTTCGGTCACTTTACAATGGCCTATATACCCTGTAACCTGGCTGTTTCCCTCTTAACGAATGAAAAGCGATGCATGTTGCATTTCATCAAAAATAAACAAGCAACCACTTGAGAATTATTTATAATGACACTGATTCAACGGTAATTTGCTTGCCCAAAACTTGGTAATTTGTCTTCTTCGGATTATTTATAGGAACGGTTTGAGATGGATGGCTACCTTGCATATGTTCTGGAACAAATAAAATAATTAATTACTTTAATTATGTCAATAAACTAGACTGTTTGTGGCTCACAGTTTAACGCAATGTTCCTTTCACAAGGTACATTTTCCTTTTCTTTTTTAAAAGATCAAATACTTTTAAAAATATTCATACCTTTAAAATCCTAGCTCCAAATCTAATATGTCATATATGAAAATCCATCAAAAAAATATGTAGATTCCAAATATGCTATTATCATCCACGTTAATAATTTTTTAAATTAGTGCCAAGCCCAACAAAACATTGGTTTCATTGATCTTTATTTTAGATAGTAGTGGCATGTGGGTTAATGATTCATCTCAATCTCGGAAGAGCTTTGAGCCTTCGTTCATGCGGAGAATGAAAGGAGTGAAATGGATGGGGTAGTCGTCTTATGGTCTGTAGTGAACCTTCTACCTTGTAACTAATAGTGTTTGCCTTTTCTCTTATGTTTCGGTCACTTTACAATGGCCTATATACCCTGTAACCTGGCTGTTTCCCTCTTAACGAATGAAAAGCGATGCATGTTGCATTTCATCAAAAATAAACAAGCAACCATTTGAGAATTATTTATAATGACACTGTTTCAACGGTAATTTGCTTGCCCAAAACTTGATAATTTGTCTTCTTCGGATTATTTATAGGAACGGTTTGCGACGGATGGCTACCTTGCATATGTTCTGGAACAAATAAAATAATTAATTACTTTAATTATGTCAATAAACTAGACTGTTTGTGGCTCACAGTTTAACGCAATGTTCCTTTCACAAGGTGTCACGCTATGGCATATTAACCTGGAGGTAGCATCTAAATGGATATGACTTTGTTCCTTGAGGTGAGCATATATTGTTCATCTGCTCATGTCAATTGCAAAAATTCCTTAATTCACCGTATATGTTGTGAGGTACATTTGTTATATTTGCAAGTGTATACCATGACCACTGGCCGATGAGACAAGGAGGATAAGCAACAATAACATACTATTAGCGAGACATTACTTAGAATGCTATAACGTTCTATTAGCAGTGCTATATTACGTTTTTTTTAAGTGAATGATACCTATGTTCAAATATTAGGGCGTGCACATATTATTGGGTCATGTTTATTGCACTGTCTTATGATATTGTTCTTCTCCCATTGCAACGCACGAGCATTTTTGCTAGTATTTCTTAAATTATCAAATCATATATATTTCTACTATTTTTTGAACAAAGTACAGACGCAAGCGCTCATATACACGCGCATACACTCACCCCTATAAACGCACATATGCACACCATACCCTATGAGCACCTCCGAAAAACTGAGCCGCCATATCATCTTGAAATTTATGAAGTCACCGTAGGCACCTCGTCATTGACGGGAACGTCTCCTCCCACTGAATGCGCGTCGCCGGAAATCCTGAAATGAATCCAGGAATAAATACGAGCACCAGGATTTGAACCCTGGTGGGCTGGGCATACCATAGTCTCTCTAACTATCCAACCACGGGTTGGTTCGCCATATATTTCTACTATTAAAAGGGGAGTCGATACATCGGTACGCACCATTTATTTTTGCCTTTATTTTCGTCTTCACTTGTCACCACCATCCCTCCATGCTGATTTTTCTTCCTTGCACACCCTCACCTCCGTGGCGGCACGTGGGTTGTCGGACCGTCACGTACAGGCATACGTGGACGTGGTCATGTTATATTTCTTGTTAATCAAGTGTGTTCATTCAAATGTCAAAAAAATATTAATGAAATGTGTCCTACTCCCTCCGTTCATGAATAAGTGTACATCTAGGTTTTGTCCTAAATCAAAGTTTTAAAATCTGATCAATTTTATAGAAAAGAGTAGTAGCATAGATGACATCAAATTGCTACATTATGAAACTACATTTCAAAATGAATCTAATGATACCACATAAATGCAACCAACTTGTGATTGTATGGTTAGAGGGACTGTGGTATTCCCAGCCCACCAGGGTTCAAATCCTGGCGCTCGTATTTATTTCTAGATTTTTTTCAGGATTTCGGTGATGCGCATTCAGTGGGAGGAGACGTTCCCGTCAACGACGAGGCGCCTACAGTGACTTCATAAATCTCAAGATGATATGTCGGCTCAGTCTTTCAGAGGTGCTCATAGGGGTAGGGTGTGCGTGTGTGTGTTCATAGGGGTGAGTGTATGCGTGTGTATATGAACGCTTGTGTCTGTACTGAGGTTCAAAAAAATTTAGTGCTATAAATGCTGCTACTTTTCTTTATAAAGTTGGTCAAAATTTTAAAACTTGACTTAAGACAAAACCTAGATGTACATTTATTCGCGGACGGAGGTAATACAATACTCGGCAAGTTTTGCAAAAATGAATCTCTACTACTTAAAAAATATAAGGTTCCTATTTCACATTTCTTTCCACCGCCTCTTCGTCCAACCTTCCATGTATATTATAACCAATCACCTTAATTTACTTACCTTCTGAATTAATTTCACGCTAATTTACTTACCAAACTCTAATCAAAATATAAAGTAATTTACAGTCAAAATTTGATTTGATGGACATTTATTTACACAATCGCATTATTATTAACAAGTAAATCACAAGCTAACATACTAAAATATTTATATCTCATTGCAACGCACGTGTATTGTTCTAGTCCACAACAAAAGGCTCTATTGTCAAGGAAGTATTTATGTAGTCGTCGTTCGTAGCAGTCATTCGTGCGAAAATAATTTGGAAATTGAGCGCTGAATCAATTTGGAAATGAAGCAATTAATACAATTAATTAGCTAGACAGTTAATTACATATGCAATTAATTAGGTCCATTTAAATTGGATTTTTCACACCAAATTAATTTAGAAACCGAGTCATTATTGCAATTAATTAATTAGGTAGACAATTAATTATGCCTACAGATAATTAGGTAGGGATTTTTTTTCAATTAGGTCGATAATTAGGCATGCTAAGAATTAGGTAGGAAGCTACTTATCTCTACTCTTAATGTTTGAGTTGGTGAATAGCCTTCACGGTTTATTTTCGTCCCACCACTTTCAACCTTTTTTCGCTGGTTTTTTCGTCTCTCCTCCCACCAGCCCCTAGTTTATTTTTGCGTCGCCTCCCACACAACAAAAGAAATCTAAACGGATCAGAACTTTTCATGCTGACCCAAGTTCTTGTTGGGGAACGTAGTAATAATTCAAAATTTTCCTACGTGTCACCAAGATTAATCTAGGAGATGCTAGCAACGAGAGAGAGTGAGTGCATCTTCATACCCTTGAAGATCGTTAAGCGGAAGCGTTACAAGAACGCGGTTGATGGAGTCGTACTCGCGGCGATTCAAATCGCGGAAGATCCGATCCAAGCGTCGAACGGACGGTGCCTCCGCGTTCAACACACGTACAACCCGGGGATGTATCCTCCTTATTGATCCAGCAAGGGGAGAGGAAAAGTTGAGGGAAAGCTCCGGCAGCACGATGGCGTGGTGGTGGAGCTTGCGGTTCTCCGGCAGGGCTTCGCCAAGCACTATGGAGGAGGAGGAGGTGTTGGAGGAGGGAGGGGCTGCGCCTCGGAAAGGGGTGCGTCTGCCCTCTCTCTCTCCCTCACTATATATAGGGGGAAGGGGGAGGAGGAGGCGCCCTAGGGTTTCCCTAGCGGAGGGGAAGCGGCCACATGGGAAACCCTATATGGGTTTGGGCGCCCCCACCCCTAGGAAACTTGCCCCCCAAGCTGGGAGGGGCGGCTGCCCTAGGGGAGGAGCCCCCACCTCTCCAGGTTATGTGAGATGGGGTGGGAGGGGCGCACAACCCCTTAGTGGGCTGGTGTGCCCCTCCCCTTGGCCCATAAGGCCCCCCAACGCTTGTCGGGGCCCTCCGAAACTCCTTTCGGTCACGCTGGTCGTTACCCGGTACTCCCAGAACAATTCTGGACTCCAATACCCTTCGTCCAATATATCGATCTTCACCTCCGGACCATTCCGGAGTTCCTCGTCATGTCCGGGATCTCATCCGGGACTCCGAACAACCTTCGGTAACCACATACTATTCACATTACAATTCTAGTGTCACCAAACCTTAAGTGTGTAGACCCTACGGGTTCAGGAACCATGCAGACATGACCGAGACACCACTCCGGCCAATAACCAATAGCAGGATCTGGATACCCATATTGGCTCCCACATGTTCCACGATGATCTCATCAGATGAACCAGGATGTCGGGGATTCAATCAATCTTGTATACAATTCCCTTTGTCCATCCGTATGTTACTTGCCCGAGATTCAATCATCGGTATCCCCATACCTCGTTCAATCTCGTTACCGGCAAGTCTCTTTACTCATTCCATAACGCATGGTCCCGTGGCTAACTCCTTAGTCACATTGAGCTCATTATGATGATGCATTACCGAGTGGGCCCAGAGATACCTCTCCATCATACGGAGTGACAAATCCCAGTCTCGATTCGTGCCAACCCAACAGACACTTTCGGAGATACCTGTAGTGCACCTTTATAGCCACCCAGTTACGTTGTGACGTTTGATACACCCAAAGCATTCCTACGGTATCCGGGAGTTGCACAATCTCATGGTCTAAGGAAATGATACTTGACATTAGGAAAGCTCTAGCAAACGAACTACACGATCTTGTGCTATGCTTAGGATTGGGTCTTGTCCATCACATCATTCTCCTAATGATGTGATCCCGTTATCAACGACATTCAATGTCCATGGTCAGGAAACCATAACCATCTATTGATCAACGAGCTAGTCAACTAGAGGCTTACTAGGGACATGTTGTGGTCTATGTATTCACACATATATTACGGTTTCCGGTTAATACAATAATAGCATGAACAATAGATAATTATCATGAACAAGGAAATATAATAATAACCATTTTATTATTGCCACTAGGGCATATTTCCAACAGTCTCCCACTCACACTAGAGTCAATAATCTAGTTCACATCGCCATGTGATTAACACTCATAGTTCACATCGCCATGTGACTAACAACCAAAGAGTTTACTAGAGTCAATAATCTAGTTCACATCACCATGTGATTAACACCCAAGAGTTTACTAGAGTCAATAATCTAGTTCACATCACCATGTGATTAACACTCAATGAGTTCTAGGGTTTGATCATGTTATGCTTATGAGAGAGGTTTTAGTCAACGGGTCTGCAACATTCAGATCCATGTGTTCTTCGCAAATCTCTGTTTCATATTGTAGATGTTGCTACTATGCTCCACTTGGAGCTATTCCAAATGGTTGCTCCACTATACATATCCGGTTTGCTACTCAGAGTCATCCGGATAGGTGTTAGAGCTTGCATCAACGTAACCCTTTACCCCGAACTCTGTTGGGGATCGTACTAATAATTCAAAATTTTCCTACGTGTCACCAAGATCAATCTAGGAGATGCTAGCAATGAGAGAGAGAGAGTGAGTGCATCTTCATACCCTTGAAGATCTCTAAGCAGAAGTGTTACAAGAACGCAGTTGATGGAGTCGTACTCGCGGCGATTCAAATCGCGGAATATCTGATCTAGCGCCGAACGAACGGCGCCTCCGCGTTCAACACATGTACAGCCCGGGGACGTCTCCTCCTTCTTGATCCAGCAAGGGAGAGGAGAAGTTGAGGGAGAACTCTAGCAGCACGACGGCGTGGATGGAGGAGCTCGTGGTTCTCCGGCAGGGCTTCGCCAAGCACTACGGAAGAGGAGGAGGAGTTGGAGAGGGGGAGGGCTATGCCAGGGGAAGGGTATGGCTGCCCTCCCACCCCCTCACTATATATAGGGGGAGGGGAGAGGGGGAGGCGCCCTAGGGTTTCCCCTAGGGGGCGGCAGCTAGGGCAGATTGGATCTCCCTAGGGAAACCCTAGGGAGACTTGCCCACCAAGCCAAGCTAGTGGAGGCTTGCCTCCCAAGATAGGTGGAGGCGCCCCACCTCCCCAAGTAAATGTGGGGAAAGGGTGTGGGGGCGCACAGCCCCTTAGTGGGCTGGTTTAACCCCTCCCCTTGGCCCATGAGGCCCTGCAACACTTGCCGGGGCTCCCGAAACACCTTTCGGTCATGCTGGCCATAGCCTGGTACCCCCGAAACACTTCCGGACTCCAATACCCTTTGTCCAATATATCGATCTTCACCTTCGGACCATTCCAGAACTCCTCGTGATGTCCGGAATCTCATCCAGGACTCCTAACTTCCTTCGGTAACCACATACTATTCCTGTTATAACTCTAGCGTCACGGAACCTTAAGTGTGTAGACCCTACGGGTTCGGGAACCATGCAGACATGACCGAGACACCTCTCCGGCCAGCAACCAATAGCGGGATCTGGATACCCATATTGGCTCCCACATGTTCCACGGTGATCTCATTGGATGAACCACGATGTCGGGGATTCAATCAATCCCGTATACAATTCCCTTTGTCTATCGGTATGTTACTTGCCCGAGATTCGATCGTCAGTATCCCCACACCTTGTTCAATCTCGTTACCGGGAAGTCTCGTTACTCGTTCCACAATGCATGATCTCGTGACTAACTCTTTAGTCAAACTGAGCTCATTATGATGATGCATTATGGAGTAGGACCAGAGATACCTCTACGTCATATGGAGTGACAAATCCCAGTCTCGATTCGTGCCAACCCAACAGACACTTTCGGAGATACCTATAGTGCACCTTTATAGTCACCCAGTTATGTTGTGACGTTTGATACACCCAAAGCATTCTTATGGTATTCAGGAGTTGCACAATGACGCCCTCGATTCAATCGTATACTAATCATACACGCAAATGTGTACGATCAAGATCAAGGACTCATGGGAAGATATCACAACACAACTCTAGACACAAATTAAAATAATACAAGCTTTATATTACAAGCCAGGGGTCTCGAGGGCTCGAATACATAAGCTCGAATACACAAGAGTCAGCGGAAGCAACAATATCTGAGTACAGACATGAGTTAGACAAGTTTGCCTCAAGAAGGCTAGCACAAAAGCAACATCGATCGAAAAGGCAAGGCCTCCTGCCTGGGAGCCTCCTAACTACTCCTGGTCGTCGGCGGTCTTCACGTAGTAGTAGGCACCCTCGGGGTAGTAGCCGTCATCAAAGGTGACATCTGGCTCCTGGACTCCACCATCTGGTTGCAACAACCAGCAAGAAGAAAGAAAGGGGGGAAAGGAGGAGCAAAGCAACCGTGAGTACTCATCCAAAGTACTCGCAAGCAAGGATCTACACTACATATGCAACATTATCAAAGGAAGGTTGTATATGTGGACTGGGCTGCAGAAATGCCAGAATAGAGGGGAGAGCATTGTCCTATCGAAGACTAGCATCTTCAGCATCTTCAAGCATCATGCAGCATCAGAAGAGATAAGAGTAGCATAAAGTAAAGTAGTAGTAGTGTTATCAACCTCGCCCAGAGATCCTTTCTCGACCCCCCCCCCCCTGCGAGAAAGAAATCCCAGAGCCATACCATCCATTTCTCATCACAAGTATCCAGTTCTAGTTGTATCGATCGGGATACAACTCCAAGTGTCCGTTACCGTAGGATAGGCTATCGATAGATGTTTTCTTCCCTGCAGGGGTGCACCAACTTACCCACCACGCTCGATTAACTCCGGCCGGACACACTTTCCTGGGTCATGCCCGGCCTCGACCAAACAATACGCCGCAACCAGACCTAGGCTTAATAGAGAGGTCAGCACGCCGGACTAAACCTATGCCACCAAGGGTCATGGGCCATCACCCCGAGAACTCCTACACGTTGCGTGGGCGGCCGGTGAGCAGACCTAGCTACCTCCTTAAAAAGGTAGGAGCTTACTAGTCCAACCCGACGCGCGCCGCTCAGTCGCTGACGTCTAATAAGCTTCGGCTGATGCATATGTTGGGGAACGTTGCAGAAAACAAAAATTTTCCTACGGTTTCACCAAGATCCATCTATGAGTTCATCTAGCAACGAGTGATTGGATGCATCTACGTACCTTGTAGATTGCGAGCGGAAGCGTTCAAAGAACGGGGATGAGGGAGTCGTACTCGACGTGATCCGAATCACCGGAGATCCTAGCACCGAACGGACGGCACCTCCGCGTTCAACACACGTACGGTCAGCGCAACGTCTCCTCCTTCTTGATCCAGCAAGGGGGAAGGAGAGGTTGAGGAAGATGGCTCCAACAGCAGCACGACGGCGTGGTGGTGATGGAGCTGCAGTACTCCGGCAGGGCTTCGCCAAGCTCTATGGAGGAGGAGGATGTGTTGGAGAGGGAGAGGGAGGCACCAAAAGAAAAGGTAAGAGGTCCTCCATCCCCCCCACTATATATAGGGGGGGCCTAGGGGGGCGCCGGCCCTAGGAGATGCAATCTCCTAGGAGGGGGCGGCCAAGGGGTGGGGGGCTTGCCCCCCAAGCAAGGGGGCGCCCCCTTTAGGGTTTCCCCCACCCTAGGCGCATGGGCCCTAGGGGAAGTGGCGCCCCAGCCCACTTTGGGATGGATCCCTTCCCACTTCAGCCCATGGGGCCCTCCGGGATAGGTGGCCCCACCCGGTGGACCCCCGGGACCCTTCCGGTGGTCCCGGTACAATACCGGTGACCCCGAAACTTGTCCCGATGGCTGAAATAGCACTTCCTATATATAATTCTTTACCTCCGGACCATTCCGGAACTCCTCGTGACATCTAGGATCTCATCCGGGACTCCGAACAACATTCGGGTTACTGCATATACATATCCCTACAACCCTAGCGTCACCGAACCTTAAGTGTGTAGACCCTACGGGTTCAGGAGACATGTAGACATGACCGAGATTGCTCTCCGGTCAATAACCAACAGCGGGATCTGGATACCCATGTTGGCTCCCACATGCTCCTCGATGATCTCATCGGATGAACCACGATGTCGAGGATTCAAGCAACCCCGTATACAATTCCCTTCGTCAATCGGTATGTTACTTGCCCGAGATTCGATCGTCGGTATCCCAATACCTCGTTCAATCTCGTTGCCGGCAAGTCACTTTACTCGTACCGTAATGCATGATCCCGTGACCAGACACTTGGTCACTTTGAGCTCATAATGATGATGCATTACCGAGTGGGCCCAGTGATACCTCTCCGTCATACGGAGTGACAAATCCCAGTCTTGATCCGTGTCAACCCAACAGACACTTTCGGAGATACCCGTAGTATACCTTTATAGTCACCCAGTTACGTTGTGACGTTTGGTATACCCAAAGCACTCCTACGGTATCCGGGAGTTACACGATCTCATGGTCTAAGGAAAGGATACTTGACATTGGAAAAACTCTAGCAAACCAACTATACGATCTTGTGCTATGTTTTGGATTGGGTCTTGTCCATCACATCATTCTCCTAATGATGTGATCTCGTTATCAATGACATCCAATGCCCATAGTCAGGAAATCATGACTATCTATTGATCAACGAGCTAGTCAACTAGAGGCTTACTAGGGACATGTTGGTGTCTATTATTCACACATGTATTATGATTTTCGGATAACACAATTATAGCATGAATAAAAGACAATTATCATGAACAAGGAAATATAATAATAATGCTTTTATTATTGCCTCTAGGGCATATTTCCAACAGCATACGGCGCAAAACGCCCATACAATGCCCACATGATTTTTAGTGCTATCAGGCCAAAGGCCCCTCGGATCAAATATCCAAAACGTTATTGTGTTGGTAGTGCGGTCACGAGCAGAGACTCATGAAAGATGTGACCCCATCGCCCCGTCTTGAGTATTTGCGGCAAGGGGTAAGAATGCCCGGCCACGCCTCGTAAGTATCCCGCGGGCACCTTCCAGGTCAACCCGACTCCACATCACTCGCCATTAAGCTCGCGCGAGTACCCCTCAGGGCCGACCCGTCTTTAGTAACATGGTAGTGTAAAGTCATTGTAACCATAGTAACTGTGTGTCTAACACCAAGGGGAACCCTGAGGAACCACCCTCAATGGATTCCACTCGATGTAATCATCAAGGTGAACGTAAGAGGAACCACCCTCGAGGTTCACTCTTGAGGGGTTGCACGACAGAGTCGTATCGGAAGTGGTTAAGGAGGAAATCACCCTCGATGACCGTGACTGAATAGCTACACCAAAGAGATCTCATCAGGAGTGATGTATGAGGTGACACCCTCGACACTCGATAGTAACTCTGCAGAGTCGTACAACTAGGGGGTGATGTGCGGTGGCGAGGCCTGGACGACGATCACGTTGATCGAGTCATCGAACATAAAGCGGGGCAACAAGGACAAGGTGGGGGTCACTGATGGATCACTAACCAACCTATACTAAGCGGTTTAGGATAAGCAGGTAAGGTAACAATGAGCAGGTTACAAAAGAAGGCTATGCATGAGAATAGGAGCAAACAATAATAGTAGCAAAATCTAATGCAAGCATGAGAGAATGGAATGGGCGATATCGGGATGATCAAAGGGGGGCTTGCCTGGTTGCTCAGACGAGAAGGAGGGGTCGTCGGTGACGTAGTTGATCATAGTGGCATCGGCAGCCATCATGGGGTCTACCGAAGAGAAGAGGGGGGAGAAACAGTAAATACATAGCAAGCAAGAGCATAACAGGACAACATGTAGAGCTAGGCATGTTCTTACGCGGTGCTACACGCTACCGGCGAAGGGGGATAACATCCGGGAATGCTTTCCCGAAGTTTGGCATTTTCGGACAAATGAAAAGAGAGGGGACGGTTCCATGTTCAGCATGCTAGGGGCATGTGATAGATGAACGGACCGCGTATCCGGATTCGTTGGATTTTTTGAGCAACTTTCATGTAGAAAACTTTTTCATCCGAGTTACGAATAATTTTCTTTGAATTTTCTAAGTTTTAGCAATATTATGAAATTATTATTAAATCTAAAATGGGGTTATTGCATTAGCATGACGTCAGCAGTCAACAGAGTTGACCAAAGTCAACCCTGGCGTGTGGGGCCATTATGTCATAGACTAACAACTAATTAACATTTTTAATTAACTAATCAAGTTAATTAGGTACCAAACAAAGTTAATTAAGTTAATTAATTAATTAATTAATTATTCTTATTTTTAAAATACATTTTTTAAAGGGGCTGGGCGCCATTGTCAATGGCGCAGAGGCCAGCTGGGCGAGCGCTATCGAGTGCGGGCGCCCGCACACCCGCACGGGAGTGACAGACGGCGTCGACGGGGCCATGGCCAGCCGGGGTAGGAGGGCGGGAGCGCGGCCTCCGGCACGGATGCACGCACGCGGCATCGCCGAACGAGGGAGGGCCTGGAGCGCGGGGGGACAGGGCCATGGTGGCTGCGGTCACCGGGCGCGAGAGCGGAGTGGCGCGCAACAACGGCAGGGCGGCGGACAGCAGCGAGGTGCGGCGACCGGAACGGCGTGAGTGGTAGGACGAGTAGCAGCAGGCAAGGGCGCAGGCGGCCAAGCACGGCCTGGGGCGCGTGGACAATGCTGGTGCGGTCAGCAGCGACAGGCGCGCAGGGGAAGCAGTGGGGCAAGCGGTGGGCGCGCTGTAGCGCGTGCGCGGGGCCGCGGTGGTCGGGGACTGCGGTCGCGGCCGGGGACGAGCGGGACGATGGGGACGGCTTGAGACGGCGGCCTACGGTGAAGAAAACAGAGGGGAGGCAGGGGGTAGCGGCGAAAGGGCTCACATCAGAGCACGACGACGAGGTCGGGGAGGCGCCGGAGTAGGAGGACGACGACGAGGTAGTGGCGGGGCCAACGGGAAGAAGACGACGCGGTGGCGTCGATGCAGGCGCGAACCGGGCCGATCCGGCCTCGTAGACGACGTAGGCGATGTAGTGGGACACGGAGGAGCTCCTGGACTCGACGGCGAGGCGCGAGGCGGTCGGTGGCCGTGACTTTAATGGGGGGACGACCATGGTCATGTGGCTCCAGGCGCGGGCAGCGAAGGGAGAGGGAGCGAGAGGAGAGTGGATCTGGGCGAGGTGGAGGGGAGGGGCCTGAGTCGAGATGGGGGCATCCTTATCCCTGCAGCGACGGGGCTGGCGAGGTGGTCGGGCGGCGACCGCGCCCTGTAGCGTCGCGGGACGGAGGAGGAGTGCACAGGTGGGGGGAGAAGGAGAAGGTGGGCTGGTTCGGTGAGATGGGCCGAGGCCTAGGGGGTCAGGGGAGGCCTTTTTATTTTATTTTTATTTTGCTTTTTTGTTTTCTAATTATTTTCCTTTTATTTTTAGTTTTACAAAATACAACACTTGTCTCTAAATCAACACTAGTAACTTATGCCACTGCCACAATTAGTTTGAGGTTAAAATAAATTAGTTTAGTATTTTTACAATTTAAAAAGCAATTAAATTATTATGCCACTGTGTTGACTAGCTTAAGACATTTAAACACTTTGCAAAAATGTTGGTTCACCACCATAATTAGTTATGGAATATTTGCCACACTTTGAACATTTTATTTTGCATGTTTGACAAAGTTGAATTTTTGGACTTTAATTTGAATTGAATTTGAGTTATGCTTTGGATCAAATGAGGATTAGCAATAGTAAGAATGATGACGTGGCATCATTAGCAGGGGATTACTGTAGCTTAATTATCCGGGTGTCACAATTCTCCTCCACTACAAGAAATCTCGTCCTGAGATTTAAGGTGTGATGTAAGGGGAATATACTCAGGAAAGACGGGGCTCAACAGAAGATAGGTAACTGGGGGCTATCTTGCGAAGGTGGCATAGAGGCATCTCTCGATTTGAAATTCAAGAAAGTCATCGAGAGCAAGGCTAGAAGGTGCAATAAGAAGCTTCAAGCGGATGGACAATCGATGTCTGAAAGAGAGTGTGAAAGGGAGGTTCAGATCATCGAGAATAAGTAAGCATATGATACCAGAACAGATCACAAGAAGGTGGTTCGTGAACTACATACGAAGCCAAGCGTGAGGAACAATTTTAGAAGAAAGGAATGTACAGGAGAGTCAGGTTTCGATCCTGTGGAACCATGGGTTATGGGCCCACCATGTGAGTTAAAAGTAGAAAGGCACTAACATTTTGCACGGCCATGATGGCAGGGCAGGTCATAGGATAGCCTGTCAATTATGTTGGCAACAACGTTGGTACCAAGGGCGATGGACAAAGAGAACCATTTTCCTGCTCGTTGAAATGAGGTGGACCAAATTGCAAAGTTCTCGTCCATCGGTGGTTACCAGAACATCATCAACAATAGTAACAGGGTCTTACTGACAGAGTTGGGCACCAAGGTGCTTACTTAACCAGGGATTTATTACTGCTTAGATCATAAAATTTATAAAAGAGGTTAATCAAACCAACGGAAAGGGAAATGTGTCTAACAAACTTAACAGACCAATGGAAAGGAAAATGTGTTTCACACAAGAATTGGGAGTATATACTTCCCAAAGAAAAGCGGAGCATGATATACATGATAGGACATTAAGTGAGAAGCATTTAAATAAGGGAAGAGCGAAGAATTAGGATATTACCCATACAATGGTGCTTGGATAATAGATCAAGAAGCATTTAGCATTTCGCTTCAAATGTTCGTGTTGATATTCGGAATACCACAGTAATGCTTCGAGATAGCACTGATATGGTGTTTCAATTAAGGATTGGGTCTGTAGATCATCAGAGATTCCAAGGATCATTTCCAAGATTATCTCATAACGTAAGGTATAACCAAACAAAATCAGGTCTATGTTGGCAGGAAGTCAAGGACATTGTCGATGATAACACAATCATCGAGGGGGGGATGGTATTTCTCATCATGAATTCGATTGATAGCCTGAGACAAGTCAGTAAATTGATGGGGATCACGACAGATTTTGTCAAGGTACTATGAAGAGGCCATCGAACAGCGATGACATCAAGCAAAAGGAATGATGAAGCGAAAGGTTATTGGAACCACCGATGCGACACAAGCTCGAAATCAAGCTTGTTGTTTGAGGTGAAATGATAAGATGAGGAAGATCGACGTAAGCTTAGCTCATCGTCGAAAGTTGTGCTCCCGGAAGAAGGACTGGGTAGCACAGTTAAAATTAGCTCGATAATGATATAGCCGATCAGGCTAGGAATGATGTGATGGAGTATCATTCCAATGAGAATTCACAAGAGGTAGTGCAATGACACAATATCCTCGAGATAACAAGGGGCAATACTTGAGGTAGATCAAAAATAGAGGTTGGACAGAAGAAATGATCTGCAGAAGATAAGTATTTTAACTTGTCCGGGAAATGGAATTAAGGAGAAACTATGGTCGGAACCACGGTTATGAATGATCAAACCACTGATACAAGATGAAATTATAACAAGGGGTAATCATTTTTACGAGCAGCTTCCATGATAAGTTCTACATCGGGTCCATGGGCATAAACACAAAGGTTCAAGGTCGACTCCCACTTCTTCAATGCATAACCTTTCATTCACTCCTCGTTTTCGAAGAAATTATAGTGCAGAAGATTTATCTGGCGAAGTACCAGAAGAGTAAGACTCACATCTCTTTTGAGTTCACACGGATTAGGGAAGGCATAGGTTCAACCCGTAGGGGTATCTTAGGAACACCTACCACTAACTTCCAGAGCATATAACATCAGCTCAATAGCAGAGCATGGTTGACAATAAGCAGAGGATACAATTTACCAAAGGCAATATGTATCAAGGGAAGAGCGCACGAGATTTTGAATATGAAGGACATTGCTGGATAATAATCCAACAAAGGATTCAGTGGTCCTCAATGGATCTGATGTGAGTATCAGTACTCAATCAGAAGAGGGAAAGAATGCAAAGGCATCATATTATAGAAACAGCTGAATAATTCGACGTCCAAGTTGAAGGGAACTAGGTGGACAATCATTACAACATGATTGGCCAAGATCCAACTCATGTCTAGAATGACTTATGAGCATCAAGGTCAAATTTCAGGGTTCTACTGATGAGTGCGATCAATCACAACATAAAGAATCAATAGGCTTAGGATGACAAGGACAAAGGATGTTAATGAATATTGCTAGACATATGGATTTAACCATAATGCAGGCAAACAAGACTTTTTGGAGCACGAGGCTGCAGAGGATCTTTGGGAGATCGAATTGCATTCGAAGAATTTTGTGAGACATAAGATCAACTGGGGATGAACGAATCCCTGATAAGTGTGAGGAATTTTTCGTAGGGTTATTCAGGCGGAAAAGAGCTGCAAGGCAGTCGAAAAAAGGATTCTAGAAAGTCGAAGAATACTTTCAGGTATCTTGTAATAACAAGAACAACTAGGGATGGAAGTAAGAACGGCAAGGGTACGTCGTTATCCATAAGGATTCAACGGTGTTAAGGGATTGCAAAAGAAATGAACACAAGTTCTCAGGAGTAGATCGGAGAGTATCTTCGAATTCTTCTGGTGAGGCAGGCAACCATCCGAAATGAAGGGGTTCTTCGGGGAAAGTCGTTACGAGAACCTAATGTAGTTAGTAAATTCATTTAACCCTGAATAGAAGAGAGAACAGTCCAAGAGTATAGACAAGGAATAAAAGATCCTAATACCACCCAATGGCGACGTCGACCCGTAAGCCACACAACCATGTTAGTAAAAGTTTTTCAATGACTAGACTCAACTTCGGCCAAGGAGTTGGAAAGGGGCCTACCTACAGGCAGTCGGCTCTGATACCAACTTGTGACGCCCTCGATTCAATCATACACTAATCATACACGCAAATGTGTACGATCAAGATCAAGGACTCACGGGAAGATATCACAACACAACTCTAGACACAAATTAAAATAATACAAGCTTTATATTACAAGCCAGGGGCCTCGAGGGCTCGAATACACAAGATTCAGCGGAAACAACAATATTTGAGTACAGACATGAGTTAGACAAGTTTGCCTTAAGAAGTCTAGCACAAAAGCAATATCGATCGAAAAGGCAAGGCCTCCTGCCTGGGAGCCTCCTAACTACTCCTGGTCGTCGGCGGTCTTCACGTAGTAGTAGGCACCCTCGGGGTAGTAGCCGTCGTCAAAGGTGACATCTGGCTCCTGGACTCCACCATCTGGTTGCAACAACTAGCAAGAAGAAAGAAAGGGGGAAAAGGAGGAGCAAAGCAGCTGTGAGTACTTATCCAAAGTACTCGCAAGCAAGGATCTACACTACATATGCAACATTATCAAAGGAAGGCTGTATATGTGGACTGGGCTGCAGAAATGCCAGAATAGATGGGAGAGCCTTGTCCTATCGAAGACTAGCATCTTCAGCATCTTCAAGCATCATGCAGCATCAGAAGATATAAGAGTAGCATAAAGTAAAGTAGTAGTAGTGTTATCAACCTCGCCCAGAGATCCTTTCTCGACCCCCCTGCGAGAAAGAAATCCTAGAGCCATATTATCCATTTCTCATCACAAGTATCCAGTTCTAGTTGTATCGATCGAGATACAAGTCCAAGTGTCCATTACCGTAGGACAGGCTATCGATAGATGTTTTCTTCCCTGCAGGGGTGCACCAACTTACCCACCATGCTCGATTAACTCCGACCGGACACACTTTCTTGGGTCATGCCCGGCCTCGGCCAAACAATACGCCGCTACCCGACCTAGGCTTAATAGAGAGTCAGCACGCTGGACTAAACCTATTCCCCCAAGGGTCATGGGCCATCGCCCCGGGAACTCCTGCACGTTGCGTGGGAGGCCGGTGAGTAGACCTAGCTACCTCCTTAAAAAAGCAGGAGCTTACCAGTCCAACCCGGCGCGCGCCGCTTAGTCGCTGACGTCTAATAAGCTTCGGCTGATGCATACGACGCAAAACGCCCATACAATGCCCACGTGATGGTTAGTGCTATCAGGCCAGAGGCCCCTCGGATCAAATATCCAAACCGTTATTGTGTTGGTAGTGCGGTCACAAGCAGAGACTCACGAAAGATGTGACCTCGTCGCCCCGTCTTGAGTACTTGCGGCAAGGTCTAAGAATGCCCGGCCACACCACGTAAGTATCTCGCGGGCACCTTCTAGGTCAACCCGACTCCACATCACTTGCCATTAACCTTGCGCGGGTACCGCTCAGGGTTGACCCATCTTTAGTAACATGGTAGTGTAAAGTCATTGTAACCATAGTAACTATGTGTCTAACACCAAGGGGAACCCTGAGGAACCACCCTCGATGGATTCCACTCGATGTAATCATCAAGGTGAACGTAAGAGGAACCACCCTCGAGGTTCACTCTTGAGGGGTTGCACGACAGAGTCGTATCGAAAGTGGTTAAGGAGGAAATCACCCTCGATGACCACGACTGAATAGCTACGCCAAAGAGATCTCATCAGGAGTGATGTATGAGGTGTCACCCTCGGCACTCGATAGTAACTGTAGAGTTGTACAACTAGGGGGGTGATGTGCGGTGGCGGGGCCTGGATGTCGATCACATTGATCGAGTCATCGAACATAAAGCGGGGCAACAAGGACAAGCTGGGGGTCACTGATGGATCACTAACCAACCTATACTAAGCGGTTTAGGATAAGCAGGTAAGGTAACAATGAGCAGGTTACAAAAGAAGGCTATGGATGAGAATAGGAGCAAACAATAATAGTAGCAAAATCTAATGCAAGCATGAGAGAATGGAATGGGCGATATCGGGATGATCAAAGGGGGGGCTTGCCTGGTTGCTCAGACGAGAAGGAGGGGTCGTCGGTGACGTAGTTGATCATAGTGGCATCGGCAACCATCACGGGGTCTACCGAAGAGAAGAGGGGGGAGAAACAGTAAATACATAGCAAGCAAGAGTATAACAGGACAACATGCAGAGCTAGGCGTGTTCTAACGCGGTGCTACACGCTACCGGCGAAGGGGGATAACATCCGGGAATGCTTTCCCGAAGTTTGGCATTTTCGGACAAATGAAAAGAGAGGGGACGGTTCCATGTTCAGCATGCTAGGGGCATGTGACAGATGAACGGACCGCGTATCCGGATTCGTTGGATTGTTCTGAGCAGCTTTCATGTAGAAAACTTTTTCATCCGAGTTACGGATTATTTTCTATGAATTTTCTAAGTTTTAGCAATATTCTGATTAAATCTAAAATGGGGTTGTTGCATCAGCACGTATCATGACGTCAGCAGTCAACAGAGTTGACCAAAGTCAACCCTGGCAAGTGGGGCGGTTATGTCATAGACTAACAACTAATTAACAGTTTTAATTAACTAATCAAGTTAATTAGGTACTGAACAAAGTCAATTAAGTTAATTAATTACCTAATTAATTAATTATTCTTATTTTTAAAATATATTTTTAAAGGGGCTGGGCCCAACTGTCAGTGGCCCAAAGGCCAGCTGGGCGAGCGCTATCGGGTGCGGGCGCCCGCACACCCGCACGGGAGTGATAGACATCGCCGGCGGGGCCATGGCCAGCTGCGGCCGGCCGGGGTAGGAGGGCGGGAGCGCGGCCTCCAGCGCAGACGCACGCACGTGGCGTCACCGAACAAGGGAGGGCCTGGAGCGCGGGGAGGGGGGGACAGGGCCGCGGTGGCTGCGGTCACCGGGCGCGAGAGCGGAGTGGCGCGCAGTGGCGGCGGACAACATCGAGGCGTGGCGAGAAGAACGGCGTGGGTGGTAGGACGAGCAGCCGCAGGCAAGGGCACGTGCGGCCAACCGCGACCTGGGGCGCGCGGACGTGACCGGCGCGGTCAGCAGCGACAGGCGCGCAGGGGCAGCAACGGGGCAAGCGGGGCGCGCACTGCAGCGCGTGCGCGGGGCCGCGGCGGTCGGGGGCTGCGGTCGCGGTCAGGGACGAGCGAGACGACGGGGACGGCTTGAAACGGCGGCCTACGGCGAAGAGAACGGAGGGGAGGCAGGGGTAGCGGCGAAAGGGGTCACAGCGGAGCACGACGACGGGGTCGGGGAGGCGCCGGAGTAGCAGGACGACGGCGAGGTAGTGGCGGGGCCGATTGGAAGAAGATGACGCGGTGGCGTCGATGCAGGCGTGATCCAGGCCGATCCGGCCTCGTAGACGACGTAGGCGACGTAGTGGGACGCGGAGGAGCTCCTGGACTCGACGGTGGGGCACGAGGCGGTCGGTGGCCGCTGCTTCAGTGGGGGGGACGGCCATGGTCATGCGGCTCCGGGCGCGGGCAGCGAAGGGAGAGGGAGCGAGAGGAGAGTGGATCTGGGCGAGGTGGAGGGGAGGATCCCGA
This sequence comes from Triticum urartu, assembly GCF_003073215.2. Classification (NCBI taxonomy): domain Eukaryota; kingdom Viridiplantae; phylum Streptophyta; class Magnoliopsida; order Poales; family Poaceae; genus Triticum; species Triticum urartu. The sequence continues at coordinate 210,421,684 of NC_053022.1, read as the reverse complement.
GGGGTCGAGATGGGGGCATCCTTATCCCTGCAGCGACGGGGTTGGCGAGGTGGTCGGGCAGCGACCGCACCCTGTAGCGACGCGGGATGGAGGAGCAGTGCACGGGTGGGGGAGAAGGAGAAGGTGGGCTGGTTCGGTGAGATGGGCCGAGGCCCAGGGGGTCAGGGGATGCCTTTTCATTTTATTTTCATTTTGCTTTTCTGTTTTCTAATTAGTTTCCTTTTATTTTTAGATTTACAAAATACAGCACTAGTCTCTAAATCAACACTAGTAACTTATGCCACTGCCACAATTAGTTTGAGGTTAAAATAAATTAGTTTAGTATTTTTACAATTTAAAAACAATTAAATTATTATCTATGCCACTGTGTTGACTAGCTCAAGGCATTTAAACACTTTGCAAAAATGTTGGTTCACCACCATAATTAGTTATGGAATATTTGCCACACATTGAACATTTTATTTTGCATGTTTGACAAAGTTGAATTTTTGGACTTTAATTTGAATTGAATTTGAATTATGCTTTGGATCAAATGAGGATTAGCAGCAGTAAGAATGATGATGTGGCATCATTAGCAGGAGATTACTGTAGCTTAATTATCCGTGCGTCACATGCACAATCTCATGGTCTACGGAAACGATATTTGACATTAGAAAAGCTCTAGCGAACGAACTACACGATTTTGTGCTATGCTTAGGATTTGGTCTTGTCCATCACATCATTCTCCTAATAATGTGATCCCGTTATCAACAATATCCAATGTCCATGGTTAGAAAACCATAACCATCTATTGATCAACGAGCTAGTCAACTAGAGGCTCACTAGGAACATGTTGTCATCCATGTATTTGCACATGTATTGCGGTTTCCGGTTAATACAATTAAAGCATGAACAACAGACAATTATCATGAATAAGGAAATATAATAATAACCATTTTATTATTGCCTCTAGGGCACATTTCCAACAGTCTCCCACTTGCACTAGAGTCAATAATCTAATTACATTGTGATGAATCGAACACCCATAGAGTTCTGGTGTTGATCATGTTTTGCTCGTGGAAGAGGTTTAGTCAATGGATCTGCGATATTCAGATCCGTATGCACTTTACAAATATCTATGCCTCCATCTTGAATATATTCACAATGGAGTTGAAGCGACGCTTGATATGCCTGGTCTTCTTGTGAAACCTGGGCTCCTTGGCAAGGGCAATGGCTCCAGTGTTGTCACAGAAGAGAGTCATCGGGCCCGAGGCATTGGGGATAACTCCTAGGTCGGTGATGAACTCCTTCATCCAGTCTGCTTCCTGTGCTACCTCCGAGGCTGATATGTACCCCGCTTCACATGTAGATCCCGCCACGAGGCTTTGCTTGCAACTGCACCAGCTGACTGCCCCACCATGCAAAATGTACACGTATCTGGTTTGTGACTTGGAGTCATCCAGATCTGTGTCGAAGCTAGCATTGACATAACCCTTTACGACGAGCTCTTCTTCACCTCCATAAATGAGAAACATATCCTTAGTCCTTTTCAGGTACTTTAGGATATTCTTGACCGCTGTCCAGTGTTCGATGCCGGGATTACTTTGGTACCTCCCTACCAAACTTACGGCAAGGTTCACATTAGGTCTGGTACACAACATGGCATACATAATAGACCCTATGGCTGAGGCATAGGGGATGACACTCATCTTTTCTCTATCTTCTGCCAAGGTTGGGCATTGAGCCGTGCTTAATCTCACACCTTGCAATACAGGCAAGAACCCTTTCTTGGACTGATCCACATTTAACTTCTTCAATATCTTGTCAAGGTATGTGCTTTGCGAAAGACCAATGAGGCGTCTCGATCTATCTCTATAGATCTTGATGCCTAATATGTAAGCAGCTTCTCCAAGATCCTTCATTGAAAAACACTTATTCAAGTAGGCCTTTATGCTTTCCAAAAGTTCTATATCATTTCCCATCAGTAGTATATCATCCACATATAATATGAGAAATGCTACAGAGCTCCCACTCACTTTCTTGTAAACACAAGCTTCTCCATAAGTCTGCATAAACCCAAATGCTTTGATCATTTCATCAAAGCAAATGTTCCAACTCCGAGATGCTTGCACCAGCCCATAGATGGAGCGCTGGAGCTTGCATACCTTATCAACATTCTTAGGATCGACAAAACCTTCCGGCTGCATCATATACAATTCTTCCTTAAGGAAACCATAAAGGAATGTTGTTTTGACGTCCATTTGCCATATCTCATAATTGTAGAATGCGACAATTGCTAACATGATTCAGACGGAGTTCAGCTTCGCTACGGGTGAGAAGGTGTCATCGTAGTCAACCCCTTGAACTTGTCGATAACCCTTAGCGACAAGCCGGGCCTTATAGATGGTCACATTACCATCTGCGTCAGTCTTCTTCTTAAAGATCCATTTATTCTCTATGGCTTGCCGATCATCGGGCAAGTCTGTCAAAGTCCATACTTCGTTTTCATACATGGATCCTATCTCAGATTTCATGGCTTCAAGCCATTAGTTGGAATCCGGGCCCGCCATCACTTCTTCAAAGTTCAAAGGTTCACTGCTGTCTAACAACATGATTTCCAGGACAGGGTTGCCGTACCACTCTGGTGCAGAACGTGTCCTTGTGGACCTACGAATTTCAGTAGCACCTTGATCCAAAGTTTCATGATCATCATCATTAACTTCCTCTCTAGTCGATGCAGGCACCACAGAAACATCTTCCTGAGTTGCGCTACTTTCCGGTTCAAGAGGTAGTACCTCATCAAGTTCTACTTTCCTCCCACTTACTTCTTTTGAGAGAAACTCTTTCTCTAGAAAGGATCCATTCTTGGCAACAAAGATCTTACTTTTGGATCTGAGGTAGAAGGTATACCTGATAGTTTCCTTAGGGTATCCTATGAAGACGCATTTTTCTGACTTGGGTTCGAGCTTTTCAGGTTGAAGTTTCTTGACATAAGCATCACATCCCCAAACTTTCAGAAACGACAACTTAGGTTTCTTTCCAAACCATAATTCATACTGTAGGATCGAAAGTATGTCTAGAGGGGGGGGGGTGATTAGACTACTTGACCAATTAAAAATCCATCCTTTTCCCAATTTTAGTCTTTGGCAGATTTTAGCTATCTTAGCACAAGTCAAGCAATCTTAACACAATTCAAGCAAGCATGCAAAGAGTCTATGAGCAGCGGAAAGTAAATCATGCAACTTGCAAGAATGTAAAGGGAAGGGTTTGGAGAATTCAAACGCAATGGGAGACACTGGTGTTTTTGTCGTGGTTCCGATAGGTGGTGCTATCGTACAGCCACGTTGATGGAGACTTCGACCCACGAAGGGTAACAGTTGCGCGAGTCAACGGAGGGCTCCACCCACGAAGGGTCCATGAAGAAGCAACCTTGTCTATCCCATCATGGCCATCGCCCATGAAGGACTTGCCTCACTAGCGGTAGATCTTCACGAAGTAGGCAATCTCCTTGCCCTTACAAACTCCTTGGTTCAACTCCACAATCTTGTCGGAGGCTCCCAAGTGACACCTAGCCAATCTAGGAGACACCACTCTCCAAGAAGTAACAAAAGGTGTGTTGATGATGAACTCCTTGCTCTTGTGCTTCAAATGATAGTCTCCCCAACACTCAACTCTCTCTCACAGGATATGGATTTGGTGGAAAGAAGATTTGAGTGGAAAGCAACTTGGGGAAGGCTAGAGATCAAGATTCATATGGTGGGAATGGAATATCTTGGCCTCAACACATGAGTAGGTGGTTCTCTCTCAGAAAATGTGTATTGGAAGTGTAGGTATGTTCTGATGGCTCTCTCCACGAATGAAGAGTGGGTGGAGGGGTATATATAGCCTCCACACAAAAACTAACCGTTACACACAATTTACCAATCTCGGTGAGACCGAATTGAGAAACTTGGTCAGACTGATTTAGCAAACCTAGTGACCGTTAGGATTTTCGGTGGGACTGAGATGCAACTCGGTAGGACCGATATGGTTAGGGTTAGGGCATAACGTAATCTCGGTGTGACCGATTACACAAACTCGGTGGGACCGATTTTGGTAATAAGCTAACCAGAGAGTTGGTCAGGTAAACTCGGTGGGACCGATTTGCTCATTTCGGTGGGACTGAAATGTTACAAAAGGGAAATAGAGAGTTTACATTGCAATCTCGGTGGGACCGATCGCTCATCTCGGTAGGACCGAAACGTTACGAAAGGAAACAGAGAGATTACAACCCCATCTCGGTGTGACCGAGATCCCTATCGGTGAAACCGATTTGCCTAGGGTTTGTGGCAGTGGCTATGACATCTGAACTCGGTGGCGCCGGATAGAAAGAATCGGTGGGGCCGAGTTTGACTTTTGGTTTAGGTCATATGTGGATGTGGGAAGATAGTTGAGGGTTTTGGAGCATATCACTAAGCACTATGAAGCAAGAACCTCATCAAGCAACACCTCATCCCTCCTTGATAGTATTGGCTTTTCCTATAGACTCAATGTGATCTGGGATCACTAAAATATAAAATGTAGAGTCTTGAGCTTTGAGCTTGAGCCAATCTTTTTGTCCTTAGTATTTTGAGGGGTCCACTTTCCTCATCCATGCCATGCCATTCATTGAGCTTTTCCCGAAATATTTATCTTGGAATAATGTTAGCTCAATGAGCTATATGTTGTTAGGAATTACCAAAACCACCAAGGGATAGTTGCACTTTCAGTCTCCCCCTTTTTGGTAATTGATGACAACATATAGATCAAAGCTTCGACGAATGATAATAAGAGTGAAAAACATTGTCACTTTGAGAAGTATGTGAAAAGCAAGAGCTCCCCCTAAATTTGTGCATAGTTTATGATTTGCTTTGGACTGCAAATGCACAGAGAGATAGGCTCATGGGTTACTCTTCCATGTCACATACATCTTGGTGGAGCGCTCAAAATGATAATAATTAAATACATGCACTCATCACCAAGCAAAGTGAATGATCATATAGGGATAAAATGATAATGTCATCCAACAAGCATTAATGTAGCATATGATCAAACACACATGATCATCCAAGTATCACACAGATAGAAAGTATCTCAATCAAGCAAATAAAGTTCAACCACCAAAGCAAGAGAGAATAAAAAAGCAACACTCTCTCTCGAAGCCTATGATCTATACATTTTTCTCCCCCTTTGGCAACGAGTTACCAAAAAGTTCATAGAAAATGCATAGCACTAAATCGTCTCTCAGGCTTGGTCTTCAGGTGGTGGTGTCCGGAGAACTCCAAGAACGAAGGCTTCAGTCGATGTAGATGGAGCTGTTGGAGTAGGTGCTGGAGCTTGTGGCACTGAAGCTGTAGCTGGTGCAGATGAAGTGGCTCTGGTGTCTGTTACTGGCACCGCAGTTGACCTCTAAGCTCTAGGCACTTTGGCAAATGCCTCAGTGGTTGTCTTTCCCTTCCTCTCCTGCATATCATCCTGAAGTTGCTCCACAACAGACTGGATCTCAGTTATCTTCACATCCATGTCATAGAACTTCTGCTCCATGATCCTTTCCAAGCTCTCCTGGTTTTGAGTCAGGGTGGCCAGCCCTTTCTCAATCCTTAGAGTGGATACAATCAAGTAGCCAAGCTGATCTTTCTTGCTCTTCAGAAGATACTGAGATGCCTCTTCCATGGTTGGCATCTTTGCAGCTTTCTCAGCCTTTGCCTTCTCCCTCTTTGCTTGAGCGTGCACAGAAGATGGTTCATCCTCATTCATAACCACTTGGTTGTCCTCAAAGTCTGGATAGATAGGCATGTGCTCATTGTCCAACAAGTATGTGCCAGTGCCCATCTTGGAGTTAATCAACTCCTGGATCTGTGGTGCATACCCACAACTTCTCTTTTGGTCAGCAGCTGTCCTCTTGATAGTTTCAACTATAAGACTCATGACCTTAAACTTTTGTGGCACATCAAATATATGTAGCAGATTGATGGAGTGGCTTCTAATCATTCCGTGATCACCAGACTTGGGCAGAACAGTGTGCCTGAGGATCCAATTGATAGTAGGCAGTCCTGACAGCAAGTGTTTCACTGATCCAAATTGGTGAGTCTCAAGATCTGCATCAGGGATCTCCTTGTACATGCTAGCCATGGAGTTGTGATCCTTCTTCTTCTTGGCATAGACATCCAAGTCATCTTCATTCTCTTGAGGAGCATTGATCAATTGAGCCCATTCTGCTACTGTTGACTGGTATCTAGTGCCTTCAGACATCCAGACTATCTTGCCATCTGGGTAGTAGTGAGCTGTGGAGTAGAACTGCATGATAAGCTCATCATTCCACTTTGTGAGATTCTGAGCCACAAACTCATCAACTCCACAAGCCTTGAAACTGTCATATACTCCTGGATAGTGTTCTTCATTCTCCTTGATGTACTCCCAGTTAACCCATCTCATGTCACATACTATTGGTTTCTTGTCAAGCAACACTGTCTCATAAAAATCCTGCTGTTCTTTGGTATGGAACATGTAGTCCACATCAGTTCTCCTTCTGGTGGCATATGGATCTGACTCTCTCCATAGCCTCAATCCCGAGTCCTTCCTGATCTTCATGTTTTCTGCTACAGGATGAGCATCATTATGATCTGGAATTTTTGGCTTTAACTTCCTCAAAACATGTGTCTCATCATCTTCTTCTTCAGCAACAGTTTCAGGCACTGGGGCCTTGTTTTTCTCAGCAGCTAGAATGTTCCTGGTACTCTTCTTTGGTGCAGCTTTGGGTTTTGGAGCAGCTGGCTTGGGAGCTTCTTTGGGCTTAGATGAAGCAGCCCTTGATCTTATGGCATCTCCCATAAGTTTCTGTGCCTTAGGTGCTGGTGCAGCATCTTCTTCCTCTTCCTCTTCAGAGTCTCTCATCATGGATGGCTTTCCAATTACTCCGGCCATGGTCTTCTTGACCCTCTCTTTCCTCTTCTTGCCATCTCCAGCTTCCTTGGGTTCAAGAGTGAGCTCCATTTCCTCACGTGTGGCAACTTTCCTAGGTTTAGACATTGGCTGTCTTCCTGCTGGCCTCTTGGTCTTCAGACCTGGCTTAGTTGCAGCAGTGCTATATTCCTTTTTAAGCACTTTCTTCTTGGAAGTGGCCTCATCCTCAACTGCCACATAGTCTTCATCCTCAGATTCAGAAGTTTTCTTCTTTCTGGCCCTGGTGGCAGCTTTTGGCAAGTTGCTGGGTGTGCTCCTGCTTCCATCATCTGAGCTGCTAGAGGGATTAGTGCCCTCACTCATGTGAACCTGCTCCTCTGATTTGTTCTGACTGTCACTTTGATCAGACATAATGCAATCTCTGACAGCTGGCCCTGTGAATAGATTATAGATGAGGTAGAGTGGATGAGCATCACAAAATATGGAGGTTTTTGCAAAAGAATGAATCAAAAACTTAGTTTTAGTTTTCCTCAGAAAGCATTTCGAATCAACCGATTTGTAAACTCGGTGATACCGAAGCAGCTGTTGGAACCTAAACTAGTGAACTCGGTCAGACCGAGTCACAGTTCGGTGGCACCGAGACTGCTAGGGTTTCACAAAGTCCTGAACTCGGTCACACCAATTTTCAATTCTCGGTCAAACCGAGAATCACATGTGCAATGGCCTGAGCCGAATTGGTGGTACCGAGTTCCACAACTCGGTTGGTTCGAGATGGTTTCGGCGGAAACCTAACCCTAGTTTTTCAAATCATCTCTAATCTATGGAGTGTTTTTGACTGGATAAGATAGTTTAAATCATGGCAAGATTCATGGCGAACACAATGTTCTAGGAGTCAGATAAGGATAGCACAGTGATCAAGTTCATACCCTAGTTCGGCGATGAACTCGCTACGGCGGCAACGGCGGGGATGATTCCTGTTGACGGCGGCGGAGACCAGCGGCAGGAGGCAACTGGCAACGAGGAGGACGATCCGGAGACCCTCGAGGCAGAGCGGGCTAAGCGTGGGCGAAAGAGTTCGGAGAAAATTTCCAAAATTTTGCCCGTGGGTATATATAGCCCGACCCTGTCGGTGTGACCGAGTGGAACAACTCGGTGGCACCAAGATGCATAACTGCAAGCAGTTGCTGCAACTCGGTGTGACCAAAAAGTTCAAATCGGTTGCACCGAGATTGAAAACCTAGACCGACTTAGTGATCTCGGTATGACCGAAATGGGTGAATCGGTCAGACCGAAATGCACAAAGAAGTTTCGTAAGTTTAAGTCTATGACGAATCGGGGACTCCGAGTGCTCCTCACACAGAGTGGTTCGAATCTGACTTGATCAAATTTTGCGATGTAGCATGAATAGAGTTTGAGACGAGAAAAGCATACATAGCTAGAGAAGGTTCTTAGGCATTCTTGTCCATCCACTTGGCAAGAGAAAAAAGAAACCGATCAATCAAAACAACAAGTGGATGCCCTTGAATGAGTAAATTATGCAACCAACATGCTCACACAATGAAATGGCAATTGAAATATGTGGCAAAGCATGCACAACCAATTCTAGGATCTATCAAGCAAATGGCGATGACTAGGTCATCTATATATGAGTATATTGACTTAGGAGTTGCTACGTCTTGAGCTTGCATTGGTTTTCCCCGAAGAGGAAGGGATGATGCAACAAAGTAGCGTAAGTATTTCCCTCAGTTTTTGAGAACCAAGGTATCAATCCAGTAGGAGGCCACGCTCAAGTCCCTCGTACCTGCACAAAACGATAGCTACTCGCAACCAACGCAATTAGGGGTTGTCAATCCCTTCACGGTCACTTACGAGAGTGAGATCTGATAGATATAATATTTTTGGTATTTTTGATATAAAGATGCAAAGTAAAAAGTAAAGGAAAAGTAAAAAAGCAAAGCAAGATTAAAGTGATGGAGATTGATATGATGAGAATAGACCCGGGGGCCATAGGTTTCACTAGTGGCTTCTCTCAAGAGCATAAGTATTCTATGGTGGGTGAACAAATTACTGTTGAGCAATTGACAGAATTGAGCATAGTTATGAGAATATCTAGGCATGATCATGTATATAGGCATCACGTCCGTGACAAGTAGACCGAAACGATTCTGCATCTACTACTATTACTCCACTCATCGACCGCTATCCAGCATGCATCTAGAGTATTAAGTTAAAAACAGAGTAACGCCTTAAGCAAGATGACATGATGTAGAGAGATAAATTCATGCAATATGAAATAAACCCCATCTTGTTATCCTCGATGGCAACGATGCAATACGTGCCTTGCTGCCCCTTCTGTCACTAGGAAAGGACACCGCAAGATCGAACCCAAAGCTAAGCACTTCTCCCATGGCAAGAACTACCAATCTAGTTGGCCAAACCAAATGGATAATTCGAAGAGACTTGCAAAGATAACCAATCATACATAAAAGAATTCAGAGAAGATTCAAATATTATTCATAGATAGACTTGATCATAAACCCACAATCCATCGATCTCAACAAACACACCGCAAAAAGAAGATTACATCGAATAGATCTCCACGAGAGAGGGGGAGAACTTTGTATTGGATTCAAAGAGAGAGAAGAAGCCATCTAGCTACTAACTATGGACCCGAGGGTCTGAGGTAAACTACTCACACTTCATCGGAGGGGCTATGATGATGTAGAAGCCCTCCGGATGACCGCCCTCTTCCGGCGGAGCTCCGGAACAGGCCCCAAGATGGGATCTCGTGGATACAGAAAGTTGCGGTGGTGGAATTAGGTTTTTGGCTCCTGTTCTGATCGTTTGGGGGTACGTAGGTATATATAGAAGGAAGGAGTATGTCGGTGGAGCATCGAGGGGCCCATGAGGCAGGGGGCGCGCCCTAGGGGGGGCACCCCCCACCCTCGTGACCTCCTCTTTGACTCCCTAGAGTAGGGTCCAAGTCTCCTGGATCACGTTCGGTGAGAAAATCACGTTCCCGAAGATTTTATTCCGTTTGGACTCCGTTTGATATTCTGTTTCTCCGAAACACTGAAATAGGCAAAAAAACAACAATTCTGGGCTGGGTCTCCAGTTAATAGGTTAGTCCCAAAAATAATATAAAAGTGGAAAATAAAGCCCAATATAGTCCAAAACAGTAGATAATATAGCATGGAGCAATCAAAAATTATAGATACGTTGGAGACGTATCAGGCATCCCTAAGCTTAATTCCCGCTCGTCCTCGGTAGGTAAATGATAAAAAGAGAATTTTTGATGTGGAGTGCTACTTGGCATAATTTCAATGCAAATCTTCTTAATTGTGGTATGAATATTCAGATTAGAAAGATTCAAGACAAAAGTTTATATTGACATAAAAATAATAATACTTCAAGTATACTAACAAACCAATTATGTCTTCTCGAAATAACATGGCCAAACAAAGTTATCCCTACAAAATCATATAGTCTGGCTATGCTCCATCTTCACCACACAAAGTACTTAAATCATGCACAACCCCGATGACAAGCCAAGCAATTGTTTCATACTCTAACTTTTTCAAAACTTTTTCAATCTTCACGCAATACATGAGCGTGAGCCATGGATATAGCACTATAGGTGGAATAGAATGGTGGTTGTGGAGAAGACAAAAAGGAGGGGAAGATAGTCTCACATCAACTAGGCGTATCAACGGGCTATGGAGATGCCCATCAATAGATATCAATGTGAGTGAGTAGGGATTGCCATGCAACGGATGCACTAGAGCTATAAATGTATGAAAGCTCAACAAAAGAAACTAGTGGGTGTGCATCCAACTTGCTTGCTCATGAAGACCTAGGGCAATTTGAGGAGCCCATCATTGGAATATACAAGCCAAGTTCTATAATGTAAAATTCCCACTAGTATATGAAAGTGACAACATATGAGACTCTCTATATGAAGAACATGGTGCTACTTTGAAGCACAATATATGAGACTTGCTATATCATGGTGCTACTTTGAAGCACAAGTGTGGAAAAAAAAGATAGTAGCATTGCCCCTTTTTATTTATTTTCTTTTTTTGGGCCTTCTTTTTTTTCTTTGGCCTTTCTCCTTTTTTTGGGACAATGCTCTATTGAATGATGATCATCACACTTCTATTTATTTACAACTCAATGATTACAACTCGATACTAAAACAAAGTATGACTCTATATGGATGCCTCTGGCGGTGTACCGGGATATGCAATGAATCAAGAGTGACAAGTATGAAAAAAATTATGAACGGTGGCTTTGCCACAAATACTATGTCAACTACATGATCATGCTAAGCAATATGACAATGATGAATGTGTCATGATGAACTAGATGGTGGAAAGCTGCATGGTAATATATCTCGGAATGGCTATGGAAATGCCATAATAGGTAGGTATGGTGGCTGTTTTGAGGAAGGTATATGGTAGGTGTATGATACCGGCGAAAGGTGCGCGGTATTAGAGAGGCTAGCGAAGGTGGAAGGGTGAGAGTGCGTATGATCCATGGATTCAACATTAGTCATAAAGAACTCATATACTTATTGCAAAAATCTAGAAGTTATCAAAGCAAAGTACTACGCGCATGTTCCTAGGAGGATAGATTGGTAGGAAAAGACCATCGCTCGTCCCCGACCGCCACTCATAAGGAAGACAATCAATAAATAAATCATGCTCCGACTTCATCACATAACGGTTCACCATACGTGCATGCTACGGGAATCACAAACTTCAACACAAGTATTCTTTAAATTCACAACTACTCAAATAGCATGACTTTAATATTATCACCTCCATATCTCAAAACAATTATCATGCTTCAATCTTTTCTTAGTATTCAACACACTCAAAAGAAAGTTTCACAAATCTTGAATGCCAAGCATATTATTATTAAGCAAATTACCATGCTATTAAGACTCTCAAAATAATTTAAGTGAAGCATGAGAGATCAATAGTTTCTTTAAAACAAATCCACCACCGTGCTCTAAAAGATCTAAGTGAAGCACATAGAGCAAAATTATAACGCTCAAAAGATATAAGTGAAGCATATAGAGCAAAACTACTTAGCTCAAAAGATATAAGTGAAGCACATAGAGTATTCTATCAAATTTTAATTCATGGATGGCTCTCTCAAAAGGTGTGTACAGCTAGTATGATTTTGGCATACTAAGACACAAAGACACAAATAATACAAGACGCTCCAAGCAAAACACATATCATGTTGGTGAATAAAAATATAGCTCCAAGTAAAGTTACCGATGGAAGTAGACGAAAGAGGGGATGCCTTCCGGGGCATCCCCAAGCTTTGGCTTTTAGGTGTCCTTAGATTATCTTGGGGGTTCCATGGGCATCCCCAAGCTTAGGCTCTTGCCACTCCTTGTTCCATAATCCATCAAAAGAATTCACCAAAAACTTGAAAACTTCACAACACAAAACTCAAAATAGAAAACTCGTGAGCTCCGTTAGCGAAAGAAAACAAAAGAACACTTCAAGGTACTGTAATGAACTCATTCTTTATTTATATTTGTTTTAAACCTAATGTATTCCAACTTCTCTATGGATTATAAACTATTTTACTAGCCATAGATTCATCAAAATAAGCAAACAACACACGAAAAACAGAATCTGTCAAAAATAGAACAGTCTGTAGTAATCTGTAGCTAGCGCAAGATCTGGAACCCCAAAAATTCTAAAATAAATTTCTGGACGTGATGAATTTATCTATTAATCATCTTCAAAAAGAATTAACTAAATATCGCTCTTCAAATAAAAATTACAGAAGTTCTCGCGAGCGCTAAAGTTTCTGTTTTTTACAGCAAGTTCAACAAGACTTTCCCCAAGTCTTCCCAACGGTTCTACTTGGCACAAACACTAATTAAACACAAAAAACACAACCAAAACAGAGGCTAGATAATTTATTTATTACTAAACAGGAGCAAAAAGCAAGGAATAAAAATAAAATTGGGTTGCCTCCCAACAAGCGCTATCGTTTAACGCCCCTAGCTAGGCATAACAAGCAAGAATAGATCTAGGTATTGCCATCTTTGGTAGGCAATCCATAAGTGGATATCATGATAGTTTTATATGGCAATTTTATTTTGTTTCTTGGAAAGTGTTCCATGCCCTTTTTAATGGAAATTTAAATCTAATATTCCCTTCCTTCATATCAATAATCGCACCAACCGTTCTAAGGAAAGGTCTACCAAGAATAATAGGGCAAGAAGGATTGCAATCTATATCAAGAACAATGAAATCTACGGGCACATAATTCCTATTTGCAACAATAAGAACATCATTAATCCTTCCCATAGGTTTCTTAATAGTGGAATCCTCAAGATGCAAGTTTAGAGAGCAATCATCAAAATCGCGGAAATCTAGTAAATCACACAAAGTTTTGGGGATAGTGGAGACACTAGCACCCAAATCACACAAAGCATAAAACTCATGATCTTTAATTTTAATTTTAATAGTTTGTTCCCACTCATCATAGAGTTTCCTAGGGATAGAAACTTTCAACTCAAGTTTTTCTTCATAAGATTGCATCAAGGCATCAACAATATGTTCGGTGAAGGCTTTATTTTGATTATAAGCATGTGGAGAATTTAGGACGGATTACAAAAAGGAAATACAATCAATTAAAGAGCAACTTTCATAATTAAATTCCTTGAAATCCAATATAGTGGGTTTAGCAACATCTAGATTTTTATTTCTTTCAATCCCACTTTCATCAATTTCATCATAAAGATCTAAATACTCTGAATTTTTAGAACGCCTTCTAGGTAAAGGAAGATCATATTCAGTTTCATCAAGATTCATATTGCAAAACAAAGATTTAATATGGGACACATCAATAAATTTTAGATCTTCATCTTGATTTTCATAGGAATTGGAAGAACACGCTTTAATAAAGGCATCTTTGGAAGCACGCATCCTAGCGGTTCTTTCCTTACACTCATCAATTGAAATTTTCATGGCTTTGAGAGACTCATTGATATCATGCTTAGGTGGAATAGATCTAAGCTTTAAAGAATCAACATCAAGAGCAATTCTATCAACGTTCCTAGCCAAATCATCAATCTTAAGCAATTTTTCTTCAATCATAGCATTAAAATTCTTTTGTGAAGAAATAAATTCTTTAATATTAGATTCAAAATCAGAGGGAATCTTATTATAATTTCCATAAGAGTTATTGTAGGAATCCCCATAATTATTAGAAGGATTACTAGGATATGGCCTAGGATTAAAATTCCCTCTATAAGCGTTGTTACCAAAATTATTCCTACCAACAAAATTCACATCCATAGATTCATTGTTATTCTCAATCAAAGTAGACAAAGGCATATCATTAGGATCAGAAGAAACACTCTTAGTAGCAAATAATTTCATAAGTTCATCCATCTTTCCACTCAACACATTAATTTCTTCTATCGCATGCACTTTTTTATTAGAAGTTATTTCAGTATGCCATTGAGAATAATTAACCATAATATTATCTAGGAGTTTAGTAGCATCTCCTAAAGTGATTTCCATAAAAGTGCCTCCTGCGGCCGAATCTAAAAGATTTCTAGAAGCAAAATTCAATCCGGCATATAAATTTTGTATAATCATCCACAAATTCAAACCATGAGTAGGGCAATTACGTATCGTTAATTTAATTCTCTCCCAAGCTTGTGCAACATGTTCATGATCAAATTGTTTAAAGTTCATAATATCGTTTCTAAGAAAGATGATCTTAGCGGGAGGAAAATACTTAGAGATAAAATCATCTTTGCACTTGTTCCATGAATCAATACTATTTTTAGGCAAAGATGAAAACCAAGCTTTAGCACGATCTCTAAGCAAAAAAGGAAATAGCTTCAATTTAACGACATCATTATCGACATCTTTTTTCTTTTACATATCACATAAATCAACGAAGCTATTCAGATGAGTAGCGGCATCTTCACTAGGAAGGCCGGCGAATTGATCTTTCATAACAAGATTCAACAAAGCAGTATTAATTTCACAAGATTTAGCATCGGTAAGAGGAGCAATCGGAGTGCTAAGGAAATCGTTATTATTGGTATTGGTGAAGTCACACAATTTGGTATTATCTTGAGCCATCGTGACAAACAAGCAATCTAACACATGAGCAAACAAGAGAAAACGGGCAAAAGAGGCAAATAGAGAGGGAGGATAGAGAGAGAGAGGGCGAATAAAACGGCAAGGGTGAAGTGGGGGAGAGGAAAACGAGAGGCAAATGGCAAATAATGTAATGCAAGAGATAGGGATTGTGATGGGTACTTGGTATGTTGACTTTTTGCGTAGACTCCCCGGCAACGGCGCCAGAAATCCTTCTTGCTACGTCTTGAGCTTGCGTTGGTTTTCCCCGAAGAGGAAGGGATGATGCAGCAAAGTAGCGTAAGTATTTCCCTCAGTTTTTGAGAACCAAGGTATCAATCCAGTAGGAGGCCATGCTCAAGTCCCTCGTACCTGCACAAAACGATAGCTACTCGCAACCAACGCGATTAGGGGTTGTCAATCCCTTCCCGGTCACTTACGAGAGTGAGATCTGATAGATATAGTATTTTTGGTATTTTTGATATAAAGATGCAAAGTAAAAAGTAAAGGCAAAGTAAAAAAGCAAAGCAAGATTAAAGTGATGGAGATTGATATGATGAGAATAGACCCGGGGGCCATAGGTTTCACTAGTGGCTTCTCTCAAGAGCATAAGTATTCTACGGTGGGTGAACAAATTACTGTTGAGCAATTGACAGAATTGAGCATAGTTATGATAATATCTAGGCATGATCATGTATATAGGCATCACGTCCGTGACAAGTAGACCGAAACGATTCTGCATCTACTACTATTACTCCACTCATCGACCGCTATCCAACATGCATCTAGAGTATTAAGTTAAAAACAGAGTAACGCCTTAAGCAAGATGACATGATGTAGAGAGATAAATTCATGCAATATGAAATAAACCCCATCTTGTTATCCTCGATGGCAACGATGCAATACGTGCCTTGCTGCCCCTTCTATCACTAGGAAAGGACACCGCAAGATCGAGCCAAAGCTAAGCACTTCTCCTATGGCAAGAACTACCAATCTAGTTGGCCAAACCAAACGGATAATTCGAAGAGACTTGCAAAGATAACCAATCATACATAAAAGAATTCAGAGAAGATTCAAATATTATTCATATATAGACTTGATCATAAACCCACAATTCATCGATCTCAACAAACACACCGCAAAAAGAAGATTACATAGAATAGATCTCCACAAGAGGGGGGGGGAGAACTTTTTATTGAGATTCAAAGAGAGAGAAGAATCCATCTAGCTACTAACTATGGACCCGAAGGTCTGAGGTAAACTACTCACACTTCATCGGAGGGACTATGATGATGTAGAAGCCCTCCGTGATGACGGCCCTCTTCCAGCGGAGCTCCGGAATAGGCCCCAAGATGGGATCTTGTGGATATAGAAAGTTGCGGCGGTGGAATTAGGTTTTTGGCTCTTGTTGTGATCGTTTGGGGGTACGTAGGTATATATAGGAGGAAGGAGTACGTCGGTGGAGCACCGACGGGCCCACGAGGCAGGGGGGCGCGCCCTAGGGGGGGGCGCCCCCACCCTCATGACCTCCTCTTTGACTCCCTGGAGTAGGGCCCAAGTCTCCTGGATCACGTTCGGTGAGAAAATCACGTTCCCAAAGATTTTATTCCGTTTGGACTGTGTTTGATATTCTGTTTCTCCGAAACACTGAAATACGCAAAAAACAACAATTCTGGGCTGCGCCTCCGGTTAATAGGTTAGTCCCAAAAATAATATAAAAGTGGAAAATAAAGCCCAATATAGTCCAAAACAGTAGATAATATAGCATGGAGCAATCAAAAATTATAGATACGTTGGAGACGTATCAGGAGTCAAATGAGAACATTTGATCATAGGTCATACTCATCGTTTAAGCACAAGCGGGGTTACCACTTTTACATAAAGCGTTGTTGTTTTCACACCATTAGAGTTGCTTTAGCTCAATTCTTAAAGTAGAGCTCCCCCTAGATGTGAGATCCCCCCTTAAGAGGGATGAACTAACCTTGGGTTTTGTCGATGATGACTTCATGTAGATGTTGAAGATGTGGATGCTCAATGTTGATGTAGATCATTTGGAGCTATCCTTTGGAGTGAGTTGCACTTTCAATACCTACACGGGTTAGTCCCACAAGGAACAAACAAGGATATCGATAGGCATAGAGTGATGCAGACACAAGATGATGTCTATGACAGCTTTAGGTTACCTTGTCCCTTGTCTTACCAACAAGAGGGTTTGTGACTCCTTGAACTAGTGCAAGATGTGGAAGTTGATTGCACTTGTTCTTGCCAAAATGATAAGAGTGAAGTATGTTGGCGGAGTCACCCTCAAGAACTCTCTAGTTCTTCTTCTTCGGGATCCACACCATCTTGATGGGAATCCTCGGAGTTGTAGTTGTACTTGATGAAGTGGAACTTGATGTAGTCTTGGGAACCCACTTGACCAAGGCCTTAGGAGCTTCTTCAAATGCATCAATTTCCTCTTGAAGTTTGTCCTTACCTTTTTGCTTGTGGTCTTGTGGTGGAAGATCATCTTGAGCCTGTGTCCATTTGAAAGAAGTAGGATCATACTTCTCTTGTTGAGGAAAAAACTTCATCTTGGGGTTGAAAGGATCGAGATGGACCTAGAGGGGGGGGGGTGAATAGGTACAATTACAAATTTTAATTGTTACTTAGCAATTTTAGGCACAAATGCGGAATATGAAAGTGAGCCTGACAATTGTAAGTGTAGTACTAAGTGCTAAGCAACATAAATAAGTAATACAAGTAAGTAGACAGACAAACACAATAGATATAAGTAAGTGCTAGGAGACAAGTAACCACAAGTAGAGAGTTAGGGTTAGGAATAACCGCAACTCCGGGAGACGAGGATGTATGTCGATGTTCACTTCCTTGGAGGGAAGCTACGTCACCGTTAGAGAGGTGGATGTTACCACGAAGGCACACCAATGCCACGAAGGCTCACCCTATTCTCCCTTTGAGACAACACCACGAAGGCGTTTCTCAACCACTAGTGGTAGACCTTGGGGTGGTCTCCAAACCCTCACAAACTTTTTCTGGGGGTAATCACAAAGGTCGATTCCTCTCCGAAAGACTCCTACAGCCTAGGAGTCTCCAACCTCCAAGAGTAACAAGATCGAAGGGGAAAAGCTCAAGACTTGCTCAAATCACGAATTCCTTTGGTGCAACGAAGGAGAAGGAGTGGATCTATCACTTGATCGGACAACTTCTCTCGAAAGCTCTCTAATCCCTTGGGGATCTAAGATTTGGTGTGGAAGAGTGAGAGAGAGAGAGTGAAATGTGTTCTAGGGTTTGTTCAAAGTGAAATGGTCAACCCTCTCCCATGGAGGAGAAGGGCTATATATAGTGTGAGCTCAAATATGGCCGTTGTAGTGCAAGTGAACGGGCAGGCCGGACATCCGGGCTAGGGGCCGGACATCCGGCCTGGCAAGCAACTTGATAAGCAAGGCATAAACAGAGCAGGAAACAGATGGGCCGGACATCCGGGGGGTCAAGCCCGGACATCCGGCATAACAGGAAGGCCCGGACATCCGGCAGGTGGCCGGACATCTGGCGTGCAGCCCAGCATAAAAACGTTCTCTGGACAGCTATGCCCGGATATCCGGCAAGGAGGCCGGACATCCGGCAAGAACTGGGAGCCTGAAGATCCGGCGTAGAGGGCCGGACATCCGGCAGCAGTACTGCACAAAAGTGCATTCTGGAATGGCTAGGCCCGGATATCCGTCGAGAGGCCCGGATATCCGGGGAGCAGCCCAGACATCCGGCACGAGGCCCGGACATTCGGCACTCCCAGAGACATAATGATTCAAAGTTAAGAGGGGATAAAAAGAACTATGGAAAGGAGTATTTTTGACTCGAGCAAGTCTGTTGTGAACCCAATTGATC
The DNA here is from genome assembly GCF_003073215.2 of Triticum urartu. NCBI lineage: Eukaryota > Viridiplantae > Streptophyta > Magnoliopsida > Poales > Poaceae > Triticum > Triticum urartu. The sequence goes on along the minus strand of NC_053022.1, from coordinate 210,402,773 downwards.
CCCTCTTAATAGTGCGGGATCCTATACTCAAGGAAACAAAACGTAACATCATTTTAACACTTCATCCTTGAGAGAACCCACTTCGTATGCTCTTGATCCACACACAATCTGACGAACCGGGGATCAACACCTGAGATTCACTTGACAACCATTGTTAGTCCCCTACATGTAGATTGTCATTAACATCAAAACATAATATAAGGGCATGATTGCACTCTCAATCTCCCCCTTTTTGTTTGTTGATGACAATCATACATGTAGTATCATAAATGTAATAAATAATCTTAGCAATGACAATCATGAGAGCAAAAAGGATACAAAATATGTTTAGTTACAATTTGCTTTTAGCTCCCCCTCATTGTGTGCATGCGATGAGTATATTAGAATGACCCACACAACAGTTCGTATGATTGCATATGTAACACAAAGAGATAAGAGAAAGAACAAACAATGAGAGACAAGCACATATGAAATCATCATAACACATCAAATAGACCGAGAACATTTCATGGCCACACACTAACATAACATAGTCTCAGACGAACAAGCAGGCACACGAATAGTAACATAGTCTCAAACGAACAAGTACAATAGGTAGCAACATAAAGTTGAAATAACATCTCAAAGCATGACCATATTACTAAGATACTACTTCTCCCCCTTTGACAGCAACAAGTAAAAAGGGGCGAAGAAATAAACAGGCTCAATCACTCCCGACGGATGTCATCATCATCATCAAAGAACTCGGGGTACTCAGCACGAGATGGAAAGCCGAAAGTGGACGAGGATGGAGCTACGGGAAGGGGATCATCATCACTAATGGGACTCCCACGGTCACGGAGGCACTGTTTGAGCAGATTCTTGGAGATGATTAGGCGCTTCTGAACATCATGATTTTGCTGACAGCTGAAAGTGATCGCCTTCATGATAGCAGATTGAGCCTTACCCAAGAATGATGCAAAACGACCGCGAGGAGCAGTCGAGGAAGATGGAACAGAAGAACTAGTGGGCAGAGTGGGAGCAGCTGTCCTCCCACCAGCAGACCTCCTAGGCTGAGCAGGAGCAGGAGCTACCACACGCATATGAGGAGGAGGCTTCCAAATGGAGTGCACAGTTGGCTTAACCACCTCAAAGGGAGCAGTGTGATCAATCAGAGCCTGAATAAATGGAGCATGAGGGAACTGGCGCGTCTGAATGAAGCTGCAAAGACGGATCTCATGCCAAATGAAGTTGGCTATGTCCAGAGGCTTAGTGGGTTTCTCATGCATATGAACCATCAAGTCAATGCAATAGTTGCGAGCCCTCGAGCGATCTCCCTTCTTAGGGTAGAGTGTGTGAAGCACACACTGATAGAGGATGAAGAAGGGAGCACGAAAGATGGATACTTCATTGACTGGATATGCTTTCTCTTCATCAGTGAGCTGACAGGGAGGTTTTACAAGAGGCATGCAAGCATCAATCCCTTTGGGCTTGTACTCTGGATCCATACTGTGGATGCAATGGCCCACACCGGAGAGACCCAAAATCTAAACAAACCTGTCATAGGTGATGCTCAGTGTGGTGTCATCGGTCATCCAAGTGAGAGTGTTGTCTGGACCAAAGAAACAGGTGGCATAGAACTGTAGGATGGCAGCTTCACTCCAATCGCACCTGAAGGTCATTGCGGGACCAAGAGTCATATCATCAATGATCTTGACCGGATCGTTAAGGAACATGGCAGGATTATCACGCAGGAAGTTGAGATCCAAGTATGAGTGAGGAGCAAGGCCACGCCCATGGACAAAACTGGAATAGAGATCCTGCTGCATACGAGTCCGGAACCGAGGATCTTCGGCATCAGCCACCATCTCATATTGATTGACATCCTGGTGGAACTGAAGATATTGCCCCGCCCCCACAATTGTGAAGTCGTGAGTGGGGCGACCTTCACTGTCAGGAAGCTCCATGGAGATGCGACGACCATGGGTAATGGGCATGGCAGAACCACGAACTTGAGGCACCGGCGCCCTCCTAGTACCGGGCTTGGACTGTCCAACAGACTGTCTTGGTGCACTGTCACCCTCTTCCTCTCCAACATAGTCCGCATCATCTGGATCCGAGGCCGACGGACTAGTGGATGGTGCCCGCTTCTTCTTCTTGGTGGTGGTCTTCTTCTTCTTAGGCCGAGCATGCTCATCGGAGTCGGTTGAGCCTTGCCGGCGATCAACTGAAATGGATAATGAGAAGATTCCAATAAGAAGAAGCCAAAGGATATGAACAGGGATACACCAAATTAAACCGTGGGATGAACAATTTTTTTTGATTATGACCATAGGACAAGTCCAAATGGAGATAAAAAAATTACATGCCCATGGTTAAGTTGAGTAGCCGAGTACATATAGAAGTGATTGTAGGCTTAGGTATTCAGTACCAAAACGCGAGAGCAATAGATATGGCAAGATGTACATGGAGACTAATGCAACCCTAATCAGATTTTGGTCACAAGGAAAAAGGGAGATGGAGAGAGACAACATTCTTACCCAGAGAAGACACCTCGGGACGCATGGGATCGCAGTTCTTGGTGCGAGCCATGAAGAACTCCGGCAGTGAATCCCTCCGAACACCGGCCCCTCCCGAGAGACTCAAGCCACAATCCAAGAGATGGATTGGATAGAGTCATAGATCGGGAGGAGGAGAGTCCGTGGGCAGGAGATCGGGGCCGGAGATCGACGGAGACTGGCTGGGGCAGCGCCGGAGCACACCCCGGCGGCGACGGGCTGTGTGGTGAGATGGGGAGAGGAAACGGGAGCGAGTGAGTAATTCCCCCTAAAGCCCGAGCCCTTCCTCTGTTATACGGTGCGGCTACGGGCCGGACATCCGGGGCATGGCCCGGATATCCGGTGGTTGGAGGTCACGGAGTGGAAGAAATAGGTCCAATGGGTCGGACATCCGGGGACCAGCCCGGAAATCCAGCCACTGGAGATGTAGGATGGTGCCTTGCGCAACAGCAGGGATTTACAGGGCCCGGATGTCCGGCAGAGGAGCCGGATGTCCGGCCACTGGACAGAGAGAAGGATGGGGAATGGATTTTCAAGGAGTCAACACAAAGACTTGAATATAGACCCCGCCAAGGAGTTTTTAGCGATTAATATGGGTAGAAGTCTGAGTCATCTATGGTCATACTAAGATAAAAATAACCACCCAACTTAAATAAGTAATGAAAGATCCATACATGCAAGGTACAAGCGGTGACCGAGGTCACCATGTTTGAGCATATGGACCATAGGACCGCAAAGATGTAGACTTTGAGCACATGGTCACGACTCCATCATATTAAAGCCCATAGTTCGAGAACCATGAAACTTTGGGAGTGTTTGTTCTATTTATGCATTATGTAGGGTGAGAACATCCATGAATTGAATGTCTCTCCCTAAATATATGCCTACATCAAGACAAGACAGAATGTTCATGCATGAATGAGTACTAGATTTCACATAATGTTGTCAAGCTCCAAGATACCAAGTTCACGCCTAAGTTGACAAAACCTTGCTTCATCCAATGGCTTGGTGAAAATATCTGCAAGTTGCATATCTGTGCCAACATGAGCAATGTCAATATCACCCTTCTCCACATGATCTCTCAAGAAGTGGTACCTAATCTCAATGTGCTTGGTGCGGGTATGATCTTTGGGGTTCTCAGCAATATTAATGGCACTTTCATTATCACATAGAAGAGGCACATGTCTATAGGTGATACCGTAATCCTTCAAAGTTTGCCTCATCCATAGTAACTGAGTTGCACAACTGGCGGTTGCAATATATTCAGCTTCGGCAGTGGAGAGAGCAACACAATTTTGCTTCTTCGAGGACCAACTTACCAAAGAGCGTCCAAGAAATTGACATGCACCGGAGGTGGATTTACGATCCACTTTGTCTCCAGCCCAATCCACATCCGTGTACCCAACGAGATCAAACTTAGTATCCTTGGGGTACCATAGACCCAACTTTGGGGTGTGAACAAGATATATAAGAATATGCTTAACCGCCTTATGATGGCTTTCCCTAGGGGAAGCTTGAAATCTAGCACACATGCATACACTAAACATGATGTATGGTTTAGATGCACAAAGATAAAGCAATGAACCAATCATAGAGCGGTATTTAGACGGGTCGAAGGGGATACCGTTTGAGTCTTCAGTGAGTACAATTTTGGTTGGCATGGGGGTCTTACATGGGCTAGCATCAGTCATACCAAATTTTGCTAGGATATCCTTGAGGTATTTGGCTTGAGACAAGAAAATTCCTTCTTGAAATTGTTGGATTTGAAAGCCGAGGAAGAACTTCAAATCCGCATTGAGTGACATTTCAAAATTCTTGGTCATTGATGCCGCAAACTTCTTGCATAAATGAATGTTAGGAGAACCAAAAATGATATCATCTACATAGATTTGGCATAAGATCAAATCACCTTTGTCCCTCTTAGTAAAAAGAGTGGGATCGATCACCCCTCTCACAAAACCATCATCGAGTAGAAACTTCTTAAGATGATCATACCAAGCACGAGGTGCTTGTTTGAGGCCATACAAAGCCTTATGAAGTTTATACACATAGTCTTTGTGATCGGGGTCAACGAACCCAGGTGGTTGTGATACATATACTTCTTCTTGTAGAGGACCGTTAAGGAAAGCACTCTTCACATCCATTTGATGTAATGTAAAGCCATTGAAAGCAGCATAAGCAAGTAAGATGCGAATGGATTCAAGACGGGCAACGGGGGCAAAGGTCTCACCAAAGTCCAAACCTTCAACTTGTGAGTACCCTTGTGCCACTAACCTTGCCTTGTTGCGGATGATTACGCCATTCTCATCTTGCTTGTTCTTGAAGATCCACTTTGTTCCAATGACGTTGTGTTCCGTAGTTAGCCTCTTGACTAATGACCACACTTGATTGCGCTCAAAACTATTTAACTCTTCTTGCATAGCAATGAGCCAATCATTGTCTATCAACGCATCTTGTATATTGAGAGGCTCAACACTAGACACAAAAGAGAAGCGAGCACAAAAGTTTGTTAATTGTTTACGAGTGACTCTACCTTCCAATATGCCGGTGAGGATTTTATCAACATCAACACGACCGGCTACTCGAGGCATGATGGAGCTTAAGGTTTCGCGAGGTTCAACTTCATGTCCATCATCCACGTCCTCAACATATGGATCATTAATGTGTGGTGGAAAATCTTCTTCTTCTTCTTCTTCTTCTTCTTCTTGCATTTGTTGAATTTCATTGTCAATGATTCCACTTTCTTGTTCTTGCCCTTGAGGATGATCTTGTTCTTGATGATTATCATGAAGAGGAACTTGATCATCATCTTGTACATGGACTATGGGCATTGATTGAGTAATAGGGGTTTGTGATGGTATGGGTGTTGAAGTAGTTTGATGGTGTGTGAGGCCTTCATCTTCTTCTTCATCATCATGAGGGTCTTGTTCCATTGGAAGAAGTGCACCAACACCCATTGTCAAGATATCTTGAGAAGAATCATCTTCACCTACATCACTTAGATCAACTTGCTCCCCATGGGAGCCATTAAATTCATCAAACACCACGTCACAAGTTTCTACAACACATCCATTGGATTTGTTGTAGACTCTATAGGCGTGAGAGTTTGATCCATAGCCAACAAATATGCCCTTAATGGTTTTAGATTGAAATTTTCCTAACCATTCTCTTTTGTTGAGGATGAAGCATTTACACCGAAATACACGAAAGTACTTGACATTTGGCTTGTTCCCGGTTAGGAGCTCATATGGAGTCTTTTCCAATATCGTAAGTAGGAAGAGCCCGTTTGATGCATGACATGCAGTGTTGATGGCCTCGGCCCAAAAACTATGTGGCGACTTGTATTCATGCAACATGGACCTTGCCATCTCCACAAGGGTGCGGTTCTTCCTTTCTGCAACATCATTTTGTTGGGGAGTGTATGGAGCTGAATATTGATGCTCAATCCCTTCATCACTAAGGAACTCTTCCAAGGTGTAGTTCTTGAACTCGGATCCATTATCACTTCTTATTGCCAGAATTTCTTTGTCAAACTTGCGTTGTGCTTGCTTGGCAAAGTCAATGAAGGTGATCTTCATCTCATCCTTGGATTTGAGGAAGAAAACCCATGTATACCTTGAGTAATCATCCACAATGACAAGTCCATACTTTTTCCCGCCAAGACTATCCCATGAAGGAGGCCCAAAAAGATCCACATGAAGGAGCTCCAAAGGCCTTGAAGTAGACACAATATTCTTGGGTGGGTGCTTTGATTGATGTTGCTTCCTGGCTATGCATGCACTACACACACGATCTTTCTCAAAAGAGACATTTGTTAGTCCAAGGATGTGATTTCCCTTTAAGAGAGCTTGAAGATTTCTCATGCCGACATGGGCTAGCTGGCGATGCCATATCCACCCCTTGTCGGCCTTGGCCATTAGACAAGTTGCATGGAATGTGCTCTATTTTGAGAAATCAACCGTGTAAAGGTTGCCATCCAACTCTCCAACAAAGGCCACTTCAAGAGTATCTCTCTTAAAGACTTTCACATCCGTTAGTCCAAATAGTGTATCATAGCCAACAAAAGCCAATTGGCGAACAGAAAGCAAATGATATTTAAGGGATTGGACAAGCATGACATTTGCAAGAGACATGTCATTTGTGATAGCCACCTTACCCAAACCGAGTACCTGTCCTTTTGATCCTCCACCAAACATAATGCTCATAAATGGTTGAATAGCTTCCATCAAGTCGTAGAGCAATTTGCTATCTCCAGTCATATGATTGGTACATCCACTATCAATCACCCATTTTACTCCACCGGAGAAGGCAACCTACACACAATTATTACTTGGTTAGAGGCACCCATTTTGCAATGGGACCTCTCAAGTTAGTCATAAAGGTCTTAGGGACCCAAATAGCATAAAACCAAAATGCATTTCGAGGACCAACAAACTTTGCATAAACTTCTCCTTCCTTAGTCTTACGAAGAACATAGGATGGAGGCATGAACTCTTTTGGCTTGTTGACAGTGGGCATGCCCCTTGTGGCCTTACCACAATCAACCTTACCTTTCTCCTTGTGCCCTTCTCGTACAAAAGTTTCTTTTAGAGGGGTGGTGCACTTTTGAGAGGATGTCTTCTTCTTGCTTGTGCTCGGGTCAAACCCGAGTCCCTCTTTGGCAAACACTTCATTGTGCTGTCTCAACACCTCATTGAGGTTCTTTTGCCCTTGAGCACATGTCATGAGCCCTTTCTCGATTTGATCTTTGAGAAAGCGATTCTCCTCAAGAATAGATGCTAGATCACTACTAGAGTTAGTAGTACAAGCATCAACATTGATAATAGGAGAAGAGTAAGCCTTGGCTAGAGTTTCAAGATAAGTAAGCTTGAGTGTCTCAAAACTATTTGTAAGAAGGGTGAGCTCTTCTTCCTTGGTCTTGAGGGACACAGATAGAAGCTCACAATCCTTAGAGAGAGAAGCATTAGACTTTACAAGTTTACTTTTATCATTCATCAACTCTTCGCAAGAGTCGATAGCCTTTTTCAAGGAGGCAAGATCTCTAGTATGAACATCAATGTTTGCACCAATGTTTAAGCATAGTTCATCATTGCGTGCTTCCTCATATTGGACTTTTCGCTCAAGGACTTCATATTTTTCCTTTTCCTCGGTGACGAGGGTTTCGAGTTCCTTAATGGAAATGGTGTGCTTACTCACCATCTCCATAAGCATACGAAACATAGTGAGCTTCTTTCCCTTAAGGGAGCACATGAACTTATTTAGTTTAGCAAGCATAGGATCATTTATATCATCATCCTCATAACTATCCTCCGCATCAAGATACTCATCACTAGAAGTAGAAGGAGCGAAAAGAGGAGGATTTGATCGTGGGGTTACCTTGACCTTGTCAGGAGAGTGTTGGTCCTCTCCATCTTCTACCACGGCCTTTGCCATGAGACACTTGTGAGCGTTGCCCTTGTAATCCTTCATGTAGTTTTAGGTGACAACTTCACCACTCTTGTTGACTAGCCTCAATGTGTTTTGAGAATCTTGAGCAACTCCGGCAACACCACTAACATCATCCGGATCGGATTCTTCTTGAGCAACCATTGCTTTCCCATATCTCTTCATGAGCTTGGAGTTCAAAGGATTTGGCAACTTCTTCTTGGTAAAGGTCTTGGGAAACCTTGGTTTGTCTACTCTCTTCTCATACGGGCACTCGTTTGAGAAGTGGTTGGTTTCTTCACAGTTGTAGCATTTTCTTACTTTCTTCTTTTGAAATCTTCCCTTGAATTTTCCTGCGCTAAACTTCTTGACAAAGAGAGCCATGTCTTCATATGAAGGGCCCTCATCGGATTCAACCTCATCACCATCTTCTTCATCATCATCATCTTCTTCTTCTTCACTTTGCTCATCTTCACATGCATGCTTAGCCTTCAGTGCAAGATTGATCTTTGACGATGGAGTACCATGCATGGCAAGATGTTTTGTAGCATTTGCCTTTGACTCTTCAAATAGTTGGAAAGTGGATATGATGTCATCTGTAGTCATTTCCTTGAAGGCATGGTGTTGTCTTATGTCCCATACCATTTGATGGTGATATGGAGCCAGAGCATGAAGCAACTTGTCCACAAGGAATCGCTTAGTCATGTTGAATCCATCTTGTGTCTTGTCACACTCACACGACTCAATATCAGCTATGAGAGTCATGAGACGCTCAAGGAGTTGATTGGGAGTTTCACCTTTCTCCATACAAAAGTTTTGCAATTGCCCCTTGGCAATTTCATATTGAGCACTCCGGAGGGTGGAGGTACCGATCTTGGATCTTATAATACTTTCCCACAGTTCCTTGGCACTTGTGATGTGTATAAAAGGTCTCCTTTGCTTTTCAACCATACCTCTCCTTATACACATGGTTGCAGTGTCATTGAGATTCTTGTCATAAATTTCTCTTGGTGTAGGATTCTTTGGATCAACCACATGGTAACCATACTCCAAGATCTCCAGCATCTCATCATTTCCATATCGAAGATGATCCTGCATAGCAACTCTCCACAAAGAAAAATCGGAAGTGGCATCAAGTAAAGGAGGTTTGCCTTGAGGGTTATATTTAGGTTTCTAAACTTGGGGTCTTGCATAAAGCCAAGGAACACTGGAGTGTTCATTGCTAGGAGGTTGTTGACCAAGTGATGGAGTAGGCACATTTGGCCTCGAAGCCGCACCACCCGAAAGTGGTGCAAGCACCATGGACAACGTGGCTATCCTCATTTGGACCAAGGCCTCGAGAGAAGCATCATGCTCCTCCTTTTGCTTAGCAAGGGCCCGTTCTAGATCCTCAGAAGTAAAGGTCTTTACTTCAGAAGAAGCCTCGCCTTTATCCTTCGGATCTACAACAAGGGGAGTCCCATCGGGGTTCATCTCGCTCTAGGGCGGTTAAGCCACAATAATAGAGCACGAGGCTCTGATACCAATTGAAAGGATCGAGATGGACCTAGAGGGGGGGAGTGAATAGGTACAATTACAAATTTTAATTGTTACCTAGCAATTTTAGGCACAAATGTGGAATATGAAAGTGAGCCTAACAATTGTAAGTGTAGTACTAAGTGCTAAGCAAGATAAATAAGTAATACAAGTAAGTAGACAGACAAACACAATAGATATAAGTAAGTGCTAGGAGACAAGTAACCACAAGTAGAGAGTTAGGGTTAGGAATAACCGCAACTCTGGGAGACGAGGATGTATGCCGATGTTCACTTCCTTGGAGGGAAGCTACGTCACCGTTAGAGAGGTGGATGTTACCACGAAGGCACACCAACGCCACGAAGGCTCACCCTATTCTCCCTTTGAGACAACACCACGAAGGAGTTTCTCAACCACTAGTGGTAGACCTTGGGGTGGTGTCCAAACCCTCACAAACTTTTTCCGGGGGTAATCACAAAGGTCGATTCCTCTCCGAAAGACTCCTACCGCCTAGGAGTCTCCAACCTCCAAGAGTAACAAGATTGAAGGGGAAAAGCTCAAGACTTGCTCAAATCACGAATTCCTTTGGTGCAACGAAGGAGAAGGAGTGGATCTATCACTTGATCAGACAACTTCTCTCGAAAGCTCTCAAATCCCTTGGGGATCTAAGATTTGGTGTGGAAGAGTGAGAGAGAGAGAGTGAAATGTGTTCTAGGGTTTGTTCAAAGTGAAATGGTCAACCCTCTCCCATGGAGGAGAAGGGCTATATATACTGTGAGCTCAAATATGGCCATTGTAGTGCAAGTGAACGGGCAGGAAAGACATCCGGGCTAGGGGCCGGACATCCGGCCTGGCAAGCCACTTGAAAAGCAAGGCAGAAACAAAGCAGGAAACAGAGGGGCTGGGCATCCGGGGGGTCAAGCCCGGACATCCGGTAGGTGGCCGAACATCCGGCGCGCAGCCCAGCATAAAAACGTTCTCTGGACAGCTATGCCCGGATATCCGGCAAGGAGGCCGGACAGCCGGCAAGCACTGGGAGCCTGGACATCCGGTAGGAGTACTACACAAAGTGCATTCTGGAATGGCCAGGCCCGGATATCCGGGGAGCAGCCCAGACATCCGGCACGAGGCCCGGACATCCGGCACTCCCAGAGACAGAATGATTCAAAGTTAAGAGGGGATAAAAAGAACTATGGAAAGGAGTATTTTTCACTCGAGCAAGTCTGTTACGAACCCAATCGATCCCCTCTTAATAGTGCGGGATCCTATACTCAAGGAAACAAAATGTAACATCATTTTAACACTTCATCCTTGAGAGAACCCACTTCGTATGCTCTTGATCCACACACAATCTGACGAACCAGGGACCAACACCTGAGATTCACTTGACAACCATTGTTAGTCCCCTACATGTAGATTGTCATTAACATCAAAACATAATATAAGGGCATGATTGCACTTTCAGGGGTATTGATCTTCTTCCCACTCAACTCCATTGGCATTGAACTTTCGTTCAAAACCAACACCTTGGTTCTTCCGATGCCTTCCTTGCTTGCGTACAATTTCCTCGAATTGCTTACTCCCGGCAAGGCTCTTGTAAACACCTTTCTCTATAATTCCCTTCAATAAGCTATTTTGTTGCTCAAGTGTAACTTGGCTAAGAGAATCATTAGTGGAATCAAGAGAACTACTAGAAGCAACAACATTGGATTTAGCATGATTATTGTTACTACTAGAGGAAGAATCTTTCTTGTTCTTGTTACTAGACTTGACTTGAGGTATGTAAGTGGATAAGAGTAAACGCTTGGCAATGTAAGAAGAACTTTTCTTGCGAAGATCATCATTGATTGTCTTCAAGAACTCATGCTCTTGCTCAAGGTTGAGCTTTTCAAAATGTAATTTCTCATGAGTCCTTAAAAGTTCTCGATGATCTCCTAAGATAGTTTCATGAGCTAACTTAAGAGTGTTTAGTTCTTTAGTTAGAGACTCCATCTTCTCCTTATCATTGTCATTTGTTTCATCTTGATTAGCATGATTAATTGACGTTTCATCATAGTATTCATCACTAGAGTTGTCAACAAGTAAATCATCATCACCTAACAAGTCTTCTTCATCACTATTGAAATCAACATACTCGGGCTGTGATACCTTTGGACCTTTGGCCATGAAGCATCTTCCAATTCCTTCATTTGGTGAATCAAATATGTCGTAGGAGTTGGTTGACATAAGTGCTAGACTAGCAACACCTTCATCTTGAGTATATTCGGAGTCGGAGTGATAGCTTCTCTCGGAGTGATTGTCAGAGTCAGAGCCGGATACCCATTCACCAACATGAGCTTGATGTATTCGTTTTGTGTAGCTCCTTGATGACTTGTCCTTTCTTTCCGAATCCTTGCTTCTCCGTGAGGGTCTTCATTCATAACGATCATCTCTACTCCTTCTTTCTCTAGGTGGTGATTCTTCTCTTCTACTTCTTCTTTTTGGAGAATCTGCTCTTCTTTTGTGGGGTGCCGTACACTCATTGGAATAGTGTTCGGGCCTTCCACAATTGTAGCAGTTTCGCTCTCGACTAGAAGATCTTTTGTCATTGTAGGACCTTGATTTGGAGCTTCTCTCTTTGCTTCTACTCTTGTAGAATTTGTTGAAGTTCTTCACCATTAAGCTCAATTCTTCATTGAAGGTTTGTTTCTCACTTGATGATGTGGGGGCTTCGCATGAGGCTTTGTAAGCACCACTTGATTTGTTGTGAAGTTCCTCCTTATCCTTGAGTGACATCTCATGAGCAACAATTCTTCCAATGACTTTCGTTGGCTTGAGATCTTTGTAATTGGGCATCATTTGAATCAATGTGCATACAGTATCATATTTTCCATCCAAGGCTCTTAGGATCTTCTTGATGATGAATCTGTCGGTCATCTCTTCACTTCCTAAGCCGGCAATCTCATTTGTGATAAGAGCAAGCCTAGAGTACATTTCAGCGACACCTTCACCATCCTTTGTTTTGAACTTGTCAAGTTGACTTTGAAGCACATCCAACTTGGATTCCTTGACGGAGTCGGTACCTTCATGCATGTTAATCAAAGTATCCCAAATTTCCTTTGCATTCTCAAGACGACTAATTTTGTTGAATTCTTCGGGGCACAATCCGTTGAAGAGGATATCACAAGCTTGAGCGTTGTATTGCAGCATTTTCAACTCTTCAGCGGTGGCTTCACAATTCGGTTCTCTCCCATCAAAGAATTCACCTTGCAAGCCAATACACATAATAGCCCAAACGGCGGGGTTATGTCCAAGAATATGCATTTTCATCTTATGCTTCCAACTAGCAAAATTAGTACCATCAAAGTAAGGACCTCTACGGTGATAATTTCCCTCGCTAGACGACATACTCTCCTAGGTTGTGAAACTAAGGCTATGATCACCAAAAGCTATGGAAATCAAAGCAAATGGAGATCAAAGCTTTGATACCACTTGTAGGATCAAAAGTATGTCTAGAGGGGGGGGGGGGGATTAGATTACTTGACCAATTAAAAATCTATCCTTTTCCCAATTTTAGTCTTTGGCAGATTTTAGCTATCTTAGCACAAGTCAAGAAATCTTAACAAAATTCAAGCAAGCATGCAAAGAGTCTATGAGCAGCAGAAAGTAAAGCATGCAACTTGCAAGAATGTAAAGGGAAGGGTTTGGAGAATTCAAACGCAATTGGAGACACGGATGTTTTTGTCGTGGTTCCGATAGGTGGTGCTATTGTACATCCACGTTGATGGAGACTTCAACCCACGAAGGGTAACAGTTGCGCGAGTCCACGGAGGGCTCCACCCACGAAGGGTCCACCAAGAAGCAACCTTGTCTATCCCATCATGGCCATCGCCCACGAAGGACTTGCCTCACTAGCGGTAGATCTTCACGAAGTAGGCGATCTCCTTGCCCTTACAAACTCCTTGGTTCAACTCGACAATCTTGTCGGAGGTTCCCAAGTGACACCTAGACAATCTAGGAGACACCACTCGCCAAGAAGTAACAAATGGTGTGTTGTTGATGAACTCCTTGCTCTTGTGCTTCAAATGATAGTCTCCCCAACACTCAACTCTCTCTCACATGATATGGATTTGGTGGAAAGAAGATTTGAGTGGAAAGCAACTTGGGGAAGGCTAGAGACAAGATTCATATGGTGGGAACGGAATATCTTGGCCTCAACACATGAGTAGGTGGTTCTCTCTCAGAAAATGTGTATTGGAAGTGTTGGTATGTTCTGATGGCTCTCTCCATGAATGAAGAGTGGGTGGAGGGGTATATATAGCCTCCACACAAAAACTAACCGTTACACACAATTTACCAATCTCGGTGAGACCGAATTGAGAAACTCGGTCGGACCGATTTAGCAAACCTAGTGACCGTTAGGATTTTCGGTGGGACTGAGATGCAACTCGGTAGGACCGATATGGTTAGGGTTAGGGCATAACGTAATCTCGATGTGACCGATTACACAAACTCGGTGGGACCGATTTTGGTAATAAGCTAACCAGAGAGTTGGTCAGGTAAACTCGGTGGGACCGATTTGCTCATTTCGGTGGGACCAAAATGTTACAAAAGGGAAACAGAGAGTTTACATTGCAATCTCGGTGGGACCGATCGCTCATCTCGGTAGGACCGAAACGTTATGAAGGGAAACAGAGAGACTACAACCCCATCTTGGTGTGACCGAGATCCCTATCGGTGAAACCGATTTGCCTAGGGTTTGTGGCAGTGGCTATGCCATATGAACTCGGTGGCGCCAGATAGAAATAATCGGTGGGGCCGATTTTGACTTTTGGTTTAGGTCATATGTGGATGTGGGAAGGTAGTTGAGGGTTTTGGAGCATATTACTAAGCACTATGAAGCAAGAACCTCATCAAGCAACACCTCATCCCTCCTTGATAGTATTGGCTTTTCCTATAGACTCAATGTGATCTTGGATCATAAAATATAAAATGTAGAGTCTTGAGCTTTGAGCTTGAGCCAATCTTTTTGTCCTTAGTATTTTTAGGGGTCCACTTTCCTCATCCATGCCATGCCATTCATTGAGCTTTTCCTGAAATATTAATCTTGGAATAATCTTAGCTCAATGAGCTATATGTTGTTAGGAATTACCAAAACCACCCAAGGATAGTTGCACTTTCACATATGGTGTCGTCTCAACAGATTTCGACGGAGCCCTATTTAAAGTGAATGCGGCGGTCTCTAAAGCATAACCCAAAATGATAGCGGTAGATCGGTAAGAGACATCATAGATCGCACCATATCCAATAGAGTGCGATTACGACGTTCGGACACACCATTACATTGGGGTGTTCTAGGTGACGTGTGTTGTGAAACAATTCCACATTTCCTTAAGTGCGTGCCAAACTCGTGACTCAAGTATTCTCCTCCACGATCTGATCATAATAACTTTATTTTCTTGTCATGTTGATTCTCTACCTCACTCTGAATTCCTTGAACTTCTCAAAGGTCTCAGACTTGTGTTTCATTAAGTAGACATACCCATATCTACTTAAGTCATCAGTGAGGGTGAGAACATAATGATAGCCACCGCGAGTGAGGGAGTCCTGGATTAGGGGGTATCCGGACAGCCGGATTATATCCTTTGGCCGGACTGTTGGACTATGAAGATACAAGATTGAAGACTCCGTCCCGTGTCCAGATGGGACTCTCCTTGGCGTGGAAGGCAAGCTTGGCAATATGGATATATAGATCTCCTTCCTTGTAACCGACTCTGTGTAATCCTAGCCCCCTCCGGTGTCTATATAAACCGGAGGGTTTAGTCCATAGGACCAACAACAACAATCATACCATAGGCTGCTTCTAGGGTTTAGCCTCTTCGATCTCGTGGTAGATCAACTCTTGTACTACTCATATTATCAAGAACAATCAAGCAGGATGTAGGGTATTACCTCCATCAAGAGGGCCCGAACCAGGGTAAAACATCGTGTCCCCTGCCTCCTGTTACGATCCGCCTAGACGCACAGTTCGGGACCCCCTACCCGAGATCCGCCGGTTTTGAGACATTGGTGCTTTCATTGAGAGTCCCTCTTTGTCGTCATCATTATGCTTGATGGCTCCTTCGATCATCGATAGCGATACAGTCCAGGGCGAGACTTTTCTCCCCAGACAGATCTTTGTATTCAGCGGCTTCACACTGCGGGCCAACTCGCTTGGCCATCTGGAGCAGATCGAGAGTTACGCCCCTGGCCACCAGGTCAGGTTTGGAAGCTTAAACTACACGGCCAACATCCACGGAGACTTGATCTTTGATGGATTTGAGCCCCTGCCGAGTGCGCCGCACTGTCACGATGAGCATGATTTAGCTCTACCATCGGACAGTGTTCGGGAGACCGCACCGGCAACCGCTCCGACCCTCAATTCGGAGCCAATTGTGCCATCCATGGATGGGTGGATAGACCCCGCCACGAAGGCCGCATTCTCAGCGGCGATCGAGCCAAGTATCGACCTTACCCTTCATGAGAGCCTTGACGCCAAACTGCCGGATCCTTCCCCGGCCACGGACACCGAACCGCCTGCGCCCGTGCCTGGCGAATCCGACTGGGCGCCGATCATGGAGTTCACCTCCGTGGATATCTTTCAGCACTCGCCCTTCGGCGACATACTGAACTCATTAAGGTCTCTCTCCTTCTCAGGAGAGTCCTGGCCGAACTATGTCCGGCAGGATTGGGATGTGGATGACGAAGAAATTCGCCGCCCACCCACCACCCACTTTGTAGCCACCGTCGACAATTTGACCGACATGCTCGACTTCGACTCCGAAGACATCGACGGTATGGACGACGATGCAGGAGACGAACAGGAACCACTACCCACAAGGCACTGGACAACCACCTCATCATATGATATATATACATGGTGGATACACCCAAAGAAGGCAATGGCGACGGGACAACGGAGGATGACCCCTCCAAGAAGCAACCCAAGCGCCGACGATAGCAGCGCCACTCTAAGTCTCGCCAAAGCAAAAGCGGTGATACCGGCACATGAGATAATAGCACTCCGGATAGTGCCGAAGATAACGACAATCCCCTCCAGCGAGATTTAGAGCAGGAGGACGGAGAAGCCAGCCCTCCCGAGAGAGTGGTAGATGGAGAGGCGGAGGATGATAATTACATGCCTCCCTCCGAAGACGAGGCAAGCGTCGATGATAACGAATTTTTCGTGCCTAAGGATCCCGTCGAGCAAGAGCGCTTCAAGCGCCAGCTTATAGCCACGGCAAATAGCCTTAAGAAAAAGAAACAGCAGCTTCAAGCTGATCAAGATTTGCTAGCTGACAGATGAAATGAAGTCCTTGCGGCTGAGGAATATGAACTCGAACGCCCCTCCAAGAGTTACCCAAAGCACAGGTTGTTACCCCGACTAGAGGAGGAAGCATTAAAACCTACATCTCCAGCGTATGACGCGGCTGATCGGCCACCTCGTGGCCGCGTCAGAGAGGCATTTCAGCCAAAAGCTCAGCCTGCACCCCGACGCCACTCAAATAAAAATGTCAAGGAATGGGGAAACACGCTAGACCTGCGAGACATATTGGAGGATAAAGCAAAACATGCAAGATCGATCTACGGATCACGAGGGCGCGCCACTACACGAGACGATAACCGTCACGCCGGATACAGTAAAAGCAAATCCGGCCGGGCCGAACACAGCGGACAAGACTCATTTGAGCTGCGTCGCAATATAGCCCAGTACAGAGGCGCCACATATCCCCTATGCTTCACATACGAAGTAATGGATCACCAAATCCCAGAGGGTTTCAAACCCGTAAATATCGAATCATACGACGGTACAACAGATCCCGCGGTATGGATCGAGGACTTCCTCATGCACATCCACCGCGGTGACGATCTACACGCCATCAAATACCTCCCACTCAAACTTAAAGGACCAGCTCGGCATTGGCTCAACAGCCCGCTAGCAGAATCCATTGGCTGTTGGGAAGATCTGGAAGCCGCATTCCTCGACAACTTCCAGGGCACTTATGTGCGACCACCAGATGCCGATGACTTGAGCCACATAATTCAGCAGCCAGAGGAATCGGCCAGGCAATTCTAGACACGGTTCCTGACAAAGAAAAATCAAATCATTGACTGTCCGGATGCAGAGGCCCTAGCATCTTTTAAGCACAACATCCGCGACAAGTGGCTCGCCCGGCACCTTGGCCAGGAAAAGCTGAAATCTATGGCAGCCCTCACGACACTCATGACCCGCTTTTGCGCGGGAGAGGATAGCTGGCTGGCTCGCAACAATAATATATCAAAGAACCATGGTACTTTGGATACCAAGGATAGCAATGGCAGGTCACGTCGCAACAAACACAAGCGCTACATCAACAGTGACAATGCCGAGGATACGGCAGTCAATGCCGGATTCAGAGGCTCTAAACCCGGTCAGCGGAAAAAGCCATTCAAAAGAAGTACTCCGGGCCCGTCCAGTTTGGACCGTATACTCGATCGCTCGTGTCAAATACATGGCACCCCCGACAAGCCAACCAATCACACCAACAGGGAATGTTGGGTGTTCAAGCAGGTCGGCAAGTTAAATGCCGAAAACAAAGATAAGGGGTTACATAACGATGACGAGGAGGAGCCCCGGCCGCTGAACACCGGAGGACAGAAGAGGTTCCCCCCACAAGTGCGGACGGTGAACATGATATACGCAACCCACATCCCCAAGAGGGAGCGGAAGCGTGCACTAAGGGACGTATATGCGCTGGAGCCAGTCGCCCCAAAGTTCAACCCATGGTCCTCCTATCCGATCACCTTCGATCGCAGGGACCACCCCACTAGTATCCGTCATGGCGGATTCGCCGCACTGGTCCTAGACCCAATCATCGACGGATTTCACCTCACTCGAGTCCTTATGGATGGCGGTAGCAGCCTGAACCCGCTTTATCAGGACACAATGCGCAAAATGGGTATAGACCCCTCAAGGATCAAACCCACAAAAACAACCTTCAGAGGTGTCATACCAGGTGTAGAGGCCCATTGCACAGGCTCAGTCACACTGGAAGTGGTCTTCGGATCCCCGGATAACTTCCTAAGCAAGGAGTTAATCTTCGATATAGTCCCGTTCCGCAGTGGCTATCATGCACTGCTCCGGTGAACCACATTTGCGAGATTCAATGCGGTACCACATTACGCATACCTCAAGCTCAAGATGCCAGGACCTCGGGGGGTCATCACAGTCAATGGAAACACAGAGCACTCTCTCCGCACGGAGGAGCACACTGCGGCCCTCGCAGCAGAAGCACAAAGCAGCCTCTTCAGGCAATCCACCAGTTCGGTGATTAAACACCTGGACACCGTCAAGTGCGCCTGGAGTAATCTGCAACAAGACCGCCTGGCACGTTCCGAGCTCGCATAGCAATGCGCCCCCCACCCCTGTCCCAGCCAAATGGCGAAATCCATGCCACGCATACATAATTACGCATTGAAAATACCATGGGCATAGGTGGGGGGGGGCACGACTACAGCACGCCCCAAAACGTAGCTCAACCGCACTAGGGGCTTCCCGCTTTGTTATTTTTTCTCTCTTTCAGGACTTTACCCTCTGGAAACCTGGTTCGGCAGTACGATTTCTGGACACACGATACAACAACCAAGGAGGCAGAAAGCTATGTCGCACCATGGAACTCCCAGGTGGTCTCTGATAACGAGTAAAATATCTGCTTTAAATACCATTCCTCAGCTTGCCCTTGGAGGGGACATGTCAAATAGTCCTACTTTTTGCTTATCGCACTACTTGTATCATTCTGCTTCGACACACCTTTTTGAATAAACAATGCATAGCACTAGACTATTACCGCATTCTCTATTATTTTTTAATATATATGTTCATTCATGACATTTAGCACCCGTACACTCTGGTATGGCCAATACGCCAGGGGCTTAAGCGTACCCCACAATACGGCGTGAGAAGTCCGAACACTTCCGACAGTGCGTCCCGAACTTATATCATTATATGCGTCAGCTCCGAATCATGTCTTGGGTCAATAGTTGGGTTTGCCCGGCTCCCATGTTTTGGTACCTTACGTTCCGCTATATTGGCTAAGGTAGCACTGGGAGAACTACTGCGATTGTGCCCCGGTTCATCTGGGCAAGCACCTCAGTAGAGAAAGCTAAGACTGACTGTCATGATAAGGCGAGAGCTGGTCGCTATTCGAGAGGTCTCGAGTCCCTAAAGACTTATGCCGCTTAGGGCGAGGAGTCGGCTTTGTCCGGCTTAGGCGTGTATAGCGCCCCGAATTCGGCCTTCCGAATACCAGGGGCTTCGCCAAAATTTAAAATTGTAGACTTCTATGGCTAAGTGAGAGTGATAAAGCATTATAGTCCGATTGCCTTGTTCGTTGTGCTGAGCACCTCCCTCGAAGGACCCAACAATGGGAAAAAGAGTGCTCAGATTTATCCCGAACACCCCAGCACTCGTGGCATGGGGGCAGAAGCCGACGACTGGCCATCTCTTAGATTTGATAAACAGCCGCACAGAAGGTAATATTTTAAATTCAAACAAGCGTTGCATAGCGCATATGAACAAGTTTTCATAATACAGGATCACACGAGCAAGTTCATTCAAAAATTACATCCTTCGCACACTCGTCCGCCACAAGATGGGCACCCTTCAGGACACCCTCATAATACATTTTAGGGTGGCGATGCTCCTTGCCCTGCGGCGGCCCCTCCTTCACCAGCTTCTCGGCGTCCATCTTGGCCCAGTGCACCTTCGCACGGGCAAAAGCCCGGCATGCACCTTTGATGCAGACGGACCGCTTTATGACTTCCAGCCGTGGGCAGGCATCCACAAGCCGCCTCACCAGGCCGAAGTAGCTGTTGGGAAGGGAGTCGCTAGGCCACATCTAGACTATAAGGCCCCTCATGGCCTGTTCGGCCGCCTTGTGTAGCTCGACCAGTTGCTTCAGCTAGTCGCTCACAGGCATCGGGTGGTCGGTCCCAGTATACTGAGACCAGAACAACTTCTTCGTCGAGCTTCCCTCCTCGGCCTGGTAGTACTTTGTGGCATCTGACACGCTGCGAGGCAAATCTGCGAATGCTCCTGGAGAGCTCCGGACTCGGTAAGTAACAAGTAATTTACTTTCACATGCTTGCTTTGCATAATGAATGCCCTACCCGCCGCTATCTTCCTCATCGCCTCAATTTCCTGGAGGGCCTTTTGGGCTTCAGCCTTGGCATGCTTTGTGCCCTCGAGGGCCGCGGCAAGCTCGGACTCTCGCGTCTTCGAGTCAAGCTCCAAAGTCTCATGCTTCTTCACGAGAGCCTGGAGCTCTTGCTGCACCTCCACCACCCGTGCCTCTTGTTTTTCCTGCTCGGAACGCTCCTTGGCCGCTTTGTTTTCGGCCTCAGACAGCGCTTGCTTCAGGGTCACCACTTCGGCCGGGGCCCCTGGCACATCCATGATGATCCTATCATTTTGCAACCGCATCTTTTTTTTATGTATATAGACAAGGTATTACTTACCTTTGTTCTCCTCGAGCTGCTTCTTGGCAAGGCCGAGATCTTTCTCGGACCGCTCAAGGTTCTGCTTCAGTGCGGCGACCTCCGCAGTCAGTGCGATAGAGGTTAGCAGTGAATCCTGCATACGCATACTGACATACTTATATTAGACTCCTGCAGATATTATTTTATCCTCTATTCAGCTTTTCTTTGTGAACACCAAACAGAGCATTAGGGGCTACTGTCTATGCGGTAATATTTTCCTATATTTTAAACACTTACCTCAAAGCCTGTTAGAAGGCTAGCACAGGCTTCAGTCAGTCCGCTCTTGGTGGACTGAACCTTCTTGATCACCACACTCATAATAGTGCGGTGCTCTTCGTCGATGGAAGCGTCGCGAAGCGCCCCCAGCAGGTTGTCTGGTGCCTCTGGATGGACAGAGGTCACCGGCACGGGCGGCTTGCCCCTCTTGGAAGCGGGCCGCCTGCCGGAGTCCAGAACCACTGGAGGTTCCGGCACGGTGTTCGGCTGAGGGCCGAACTTGGAGCCCTTGGGAGTCTTTCTCCCTTTGCGCCTGGAGTCCGGAAGGTTGCCTTGAGGTGCCTCTAGGGCTATCTCCCCCCCGGCTCGGTGCCCCTTGAGACAATACCTCGACATTGTCCGTAGGGCGAGGAGAGGAGGCGGTTGGAAGTGACTCACTATTCGTATCCGACGAGTCCAAGGAACCGTCCGACGAGGATACGTCGATGCGGGCCCGGGGCAGACTGCATGATCATATTCGATGTTAGGAGAAGCAGTGCAATAAAAGTATGCTATGAGTTACTCTGGTATCCGAATACTTACGAATTCACCGGGGGCTTGGCCCTGAGAAACCACTCGTCTACGCTGTCGGCGGCGGCGGTGGAACAGTCCGGAAGGAGAGTCCTTCCCTTCTTGGACCCTTCGGCCTCCCCGGTTGGGGCATCCTTCCTTTTCTTATCTCCCCCGGCTGGAGGGGGAGAATCTTCATCTCCCTCCTCCTCGTTTTCACGGGAGGAGTGCGTCTCAGAGTTATCGGACGATGAGTCCAATACCACCTGGCACCGGGAACTCTTTCAGGTTCCCGTGGCCTTCTTCTTGATCTTCTTCTCCAGCACCCCGTAAGGAGCCGGGGTCTGCATCTCCGTCAGGAGAGCGTCTGCAGGGTCTTCAGGCAGAGGGGCCAGGCAGTCAATCTGCTTCGATGTCTCCACCCAGTCCTGTCAAAGGCATGGGAGCTCAGACCCCGCACATGGTTAAATTATGGAAAATAAATACCGTACAAGATGTACATAACTTACCGGATTCGCAGGGCGCGCAGCGCTTAGCCCGCGGTCCTCGGTAAGGGGAGGGGGGACCTCGGCGCCCTTGAACAACACCTTCCAAACGCCCTTATGCGTCGTGTCGAAGAGCTCGCACAGAGTCTGGTGCTGGGCTGGGTCGAACTCCCAGAAGTTGAAAGCCCGTTGTTGACACGGGAGGATCCAGCGGAAGAGCATGACCTGGACTATGTTAACAAGCTTGAGTTTCTTGCCTATCATGTTCCGGATACACTTCTGGAGTCCGTCCAGCTCCACCGATGAACCTCAGGTCATGCCCTTCTCCTTCCAGGAAGTGAGCCGCGTGGGGATTCCGGATCGAAACTCGGGGGCCGCCACCCAGTTGGTGTCGCGCGGCTTGGTGATGTAGAACCACCCCGATTGCCACCCCTTTATGGTCTCCACGTAGGAGCCCTCGAGCCATGTAATGTTGGGCATTTTTCCCACCATGGCTCCGCCGCATTCCACTTGTTGGCCGCCTACTACCTTCGGTTTGACATTGAAGGTCTTCAGCCACAGGCCGAAGTGGGGCCGGATGCGGAGGAAAGCCTCGCACATGACGATGAACGCCGAGATGTTGAGGATAAAATTCGGGGCCAGATCATGGAAGTCCAGCCCTTAATAGAACATAAAGCCGCGGACAAATGGATGGAGGGGAAACCCCAGTCCGCGGACGAAGTGGGTGAGGAAAACCACCCTTTCATAAGGTTCTGGGGTAGGGACGATCTGCCCCGCGGCTGGCAGCCAGTGCGTAATATCCGCGGCTAAGTATCCAGCCCCGCGTAGCTTTTTGATGTCTCCCTCCATAATGGAGGAGACCATCCACTTGCCTCCCGCTCCGGACATGTTTGGAGAGGGTTGAGGAGAAGGATGTGGACTTTGGCGCTGGAGCTCGTGTGTGCGAAAATGGATGAGCAAGGAGGAAGAAGGCGTGGGTAGAAAAAGGTGAACCCTGATCCCTTTATAAGGGCGGACGAAACTATGCGCCCCCACCAGCCTGGTAAAACTCACTTATCCCCCAAGCACCGTTATTGATGGCGCGGTTGGGTTACCCACGTCCGTATTGATGGGAATCCCGTAATAAGGGGACACAATCTTTGCTTCGACAAGACGTGCCAAGGAAACTGCTTCGCGAAACACGCTGAGGTTGGTTGTGAAAAACGATTCGAATGGTGACCTGGCTGTGGTGTGGTATCACATTGCGGAATGCGTCGGCAGATTAGATTTGTGGAAATATTATTCTCTCTATGGTTGTATGTGGAACTTATTTTGCAGAGCCAGACACGATCCTCGTGTTCAAAATCTTCTATGAAGTATTCGGAGGAGGAACCCGCCTTGCAATGCCGAAGACAATCTGCGCGCCGGACTCATCGTCATTGAAGCCTGGTTCAGGGGCTAATGAGGGAGTCCTGGATTAGGGGGTATTTGTAGGATTGGAAGTATGTCTAGAGGGGGGGGGGGTGATTAGACTACTTGACCAAATAAAAACTTAACCTTTTCCCAATTTTAGTTGTTGGCAGATTTTAGCTATTTTAGGACAAGTCAAGCAATCATCACATAATTTAAGCAAGCATGCAAAGAGTATATAGGCAGCGGAAAGTAAAGCATGCAACTTGCAAGAATGTAAAGGGAAGGGTTTGGAGAAATCAAACGCAATTGGAGACACGGATGTTTTTCCCGTGGTTCGGATAGGTGGTGCTATCCTACATCCACGTTGATGGAGACTTCAACCCACGAAGGGTAACGGTTGCGCGAGTCCACACAGGGCTCCACCCAAGGGTAACGGTTGCGCGAGTCCACACAGGGCTCCACCCACGAAGGGTCCACGAAGAAGCAACCACCCACAAAGGGTCCACGAAGAAGCAACCTTGTCTATCCCCACCATGGCCATCGCCCACACAGGACTTGCCTCACTAGCGGTAGATCTTCACGAAGTAGGCGATCTCCTTGCCCTTACAAACTCCTTGGTTCAACTCCACAATCTTGTCGGAGGCTCCCAAGTGACACCTAGCCAATCTAGGAGACACCACTCTCCAAGAAGTAACAAATGGTGTGTAGGTAATGAACTCCTTGCTCTTGTGCTTCAAATGATAGTCTCCCCAACACTCAACTCTCTCTCATAGGATTTGGATTTGGTGGAAAGAAGGTTTGAGTGGAAAGCAACTTGGGAAGGCTAGAGATCAAGATTCATATGGTAGGAATGGAATGTCTTGGTCTCAACACATGAGTAGGTGGTTCTCTCTCAGAACATATGAGTTGGAATGGTGTGTGTGTTCTGATGGCTCTCTCATCGAATGAGAAGGAGGTGGAGGGGTATATATAGCCTCCACACAAAATCCAACCGTTACACAGTTTTCCAATCTCGGTGGGACCGAATCAATAAGCTCGGTCGGACCGAAAATGTAAACCTAGTGACCGTTAGTGATTTTCGGTGGGACTGACATGCAACTCGGTAGGACCGATATGGTTAGGGTTTGGGCATAACGTAATCTCGGTGAGACCGATTACACAAACTCGTGAGACCGAATTTGGTAATTAGCTAACCAGAGAGTTGGTCAGGCAAACTCGGTGGGACCGATTTGCTCTTTCGGTGAGACCGAGTGGACTCGGTGAGACCGAAAAGTTACAAGGGAAACAGAGTTTACATTGCAATCTCGGTGGGACCGATCGCTCTTTCGGTAGACCGAAAAGTTACGAAGGGAAACAGAGAGTTTGCAATCCCATCTCGGTGAGACCGAGATCCCTATCGGTAGAACCGAATTGCTAGGGTTGGCAGTGGCTATACAAGTGAAACTCGGTGGCGCCGGATAGGAGAAGAATCGGTAGGACCGAGTTTGGCTTAGGGTTTAGGTCATATGTGGATATGGGAAAGTAGTTGAGGGTTTTGGAGCATATCACTAAGCACATGAAGCAAGAGGCTCATTAAGCAACACCTCATCCCTCCTTAGTAGTATTGGCTTTTCCTAAAGACTCAATGTGATCTTGGATCACTAAAATATAAAATGAAGAGTCTTGAGCTTTTGAGCTTGAGCCAATCCTTTGTCCTTCGCATTTTGAGGGTTACACTTTCACATCCATGCCATGCCAATCATTGAGCTTTCCTGAAATAATCATCTTGGAATAGCATTAGCTCAATGAGCTATATGTTGTTATGAATTACCAAAAGCACCTAGGGATAGTTGCACTTTCAATCTCCCCCTTTTTGGTAATTGATGACAACATATAGATCAAAGCTTCGACAAAAGATAATAATCATGAAATATATCATCGCTTTGAGAAGTATGTGATAAGTAAGAGGTCCCCCTAAATTTGTGCATATTTAAAATTTGCTTTGGACTGCAAATGCACAAAGAGTTAGAGTCATGGGTTACTCTTCCATGTCACATACATCTTGGTGGAGCGCTTAAAATGATAAGAATGAAATACATGCACTCATCACCAAGAATAATGAATGATCACATAAGATAGATAAGATAATAGCATTAAGCAAGCATTAAGTGTAGCTTATGATCAAACACATGATCATCAATGTCTCACAAATAATGACGTAGTATCTCAAGCACTCAAAAGCAAACAAGTTCGAAAAACCACCAAATAAAGCAAGAGAGAAAAGCAACACTCTCTCTCTCGAAGCCTATGATCTATACATCTTCTCCCCCTTTGGCAACAAGTTACCAAAAAGTTCCTAGAAAATGCATAGCACTAGACCGACGCTCAGGCTTGATCTTCAGGTGGTGGTGGAGTCCGGATCACTCCAAGGACGAAGGCTTCGGTAGATGCTGAAGTAGACACTGGAGTTGGAGCTGAAGTAGATGCTGGAGCTGGTGGAACTGAGGCTGTGGCTGGTGCTGAGGTGGTGGCTCTTGTGTCAGCAACTGGCATGGCAGATGACCTCGGGCCTCTTGGCACTCTGGCAAAGGCATGAGTAGTAGTCCTGCCTCTCCTCTCCTGCATGTCCTCCTAGAGCTACTCCACTGCAGACTGAACTTCTGTTACTTTGACATCCAAGTCATAGAACTTCTGTTCCATGATTCTCTCTAGGCTCTGCTGATTCTGAGTGAGGGTGGCCAGACTTTGCTCAATCCTCAGCGTGGATGCAATCAAGTAACTGAGCTGCTCTTGTTTGGTCTTCAAGAAGTATTCAGATGCCTCCTCTTGAGTAGGCATCTTGGCAGCTTTCTCCTTCCTCGCCTTCTCCTTCTTTGCATATGCTTGTGCAGACGATGGCTCGTTCTCAGTCATCACAACTTCATTGTTCTCAAAATCTGGACGGATGGGCAAATGTTCCTTGTCCAATAAATATATGCCCGTGCCCATCTTGGAGTTGATGAGCTCCTGAATATGAGGGGCATATCCGCAGCTCCTCTTCTGGTCTGCTGCAGTCCTCTTGATTGTTTCCACTATGAGGCTCATCACCTTGAACTTCTGAGGCACATCAAACACATGTAGCACGTTGATAGCATGGCCTCTGATCATCTTGTGATCTCCAGACTTGGGCAGTAAGGTGTGCCTTAGTATCCAATTGATCGTCGGGAGCCCTGACAGAAGGTAATGTACTGAGCCAAACTTGAAGGTATCAAGTGCTTCATTTGGGATCTCCTTGTACATATTTGACATTGAGTTGTGGTCCATCTTCTTCTTGGCATAGATATCCAAGTCATCATCTTGCTCCTCTGGGGCATTAATGATCTGTGCCCACTCAGCAACTGTGGATTGGTACCTTGTACCCTAAGACATCCATGTGATCCTCCCATCTGGATAAAAGTGAGCTGTGGAGTAGAACTGCATGATGAGTTCCTCGTTCCACTTTGTGAGCTTTTGCCCAACAAAGTCAGCTACTCCACAAGCTATGAAGCTGTCTTGCACTCCAGGATAGTGCTCCTCATTGTCCTTGATGTATGTCCAATCAACCCATCGCATATCACAGACAATGGGCTTCTTATCTAGCAGCACTGTCTCATAAAAATCCTGCTGCTCCTTGGTGTGAAACCTGTAGTCCACGGCAGTCCTTCTCCTTGAAGCATATGGGTCTGCTTCTCTCCACTTTCTCAGCCCTGAATCTCTCCTGAGCTTCATGTCCTCAGCCACAGGATGAGCATCGTTGTGGTCTGGGATCTTGGGCTTTAGCTTCCTTAGGACATTTTCTTCCTCTTCTTCAGCAATAGTCTCAGGCACTGGGGCCTTGTTCTTTTCAGCTGCAGGAATGCTTCTTGTGTTCCTCTTTGGCTTTGGCTTTGGAGCTGGCTTGGCCTTGGAAGCAGCTCCCCCTGATTTTATGGCATCTCCCATTAGCTTGGGTGCCTTGGGTGCTGGTGCAGCTACCTCTTCTTCCTCTTCCTCTTCCATGATGGAAGCTTTGCCAAGCACTCTAGCCACAGTCTTCTTCACCCTTTCCTTTCTTTTCTTGCCTTCTGCAGCAACTGGCTCTTGAGGAGTGGGCTTCTCAGTTGAGGCTCTTGCTTTTGACATGGGCTGCCTGCCTGCTGGCCTTTTGATTTTCAAGCCTGGCTTAGTGCCATGAGCTGGCTCAACTCTCTTGGAAGTGGCCTCTTCCTCTGCCACATAGTCTTCATCTTCGAAATCTGAAGTCCTCTTCTTCCTTTGTCTCGTGGCAGCCTTTGGCAAGTTACTAGGAGTGCTCCTGCTGCCTTCATCAGATGAACTGGAGGGACTAGTGCCCTCACTCATCACTACTTGCTGCTCTGACATGTTTTGGCTATCACTTTGATCAGACATGCTGCAAACTGACTGCTGACCCTGTGAATAGATTATAGATGAGATAGAAAAGATGAGCATCACAAAATGCAGAGATTTTTGCAAAAGAATGATCCAAAAACTTAGTTTTAGTTTCCCACCGAAATCATCTCGGATCTACGGATTTTCAAACTCGGTGATACCGAAGCAGTTTTGGAACCTAAACTAGTGAACTCGGTAGGACCGAGTCACAGTTCGGTGGCACCGAGACTGCTAGGGTTTCACTGAGTTCAAAAATCGGTCACACCGATAAGTAATTCTCGGTCAGACCGAGGCTCACTTGTGCAATGGCATAAGCCAAATCGGTGGGACCGAGTTTTTCAACTCGGTGGGTCCGAGATGGTTTCGGCGGAAACCTAAACCTAGAATTTTCGAATCAAACCTAACCTACGGGCGTTTTGACTGGACAGAAGTTTATCAAACATGGCTAGAATCAATATGATCACAATGTGCTAGGAATCAGATTGAGGAGTAGCACAAAGATCAAGTCCATACCCTAGTTCGGCGGGGACTTGCTACGGCGGCAACGGCGGGGCAGAATTCCCGTTGACGGCGACGGAGATTAGCAACTGGAGGCGGCTGGCGGCGAGAAGACGATCCGGAGACCACGAGGGCAGAGCAGGCTATCGCGCGGGCGAAGGGGTTTGGAGAAATTTCCAAATTTTGCCCGTGACTATATATAGCCCGACCCTGTCGGTGTGACCGAGTGGAACGACTCGGTGGCACAGAGATTCATAACCGCGTGCAGTTACTGAAACTCGGTGTGACCGAAAGGTTCAAATTGGTTGCACCGAGATCGAAAACCTAGATCAACTTAATGATCTCGGTAGGACCGAAAGTGGAGTATCGGTCAGACCGAGAATCATAAAGAGGTTTTGGAAGTTTAAGTCTATGACGAATCGGGGACTCCGAGCGCTCCTCACACAGAGTGGTTCGAATCTGACTTGATCAAATTTTGTGATGCAGCATGAATAGAGTTTGAGACGAGAAAAGCATAGATAGCTAGAGGAGGTTCTTAGGCATTCTTGTCCATCCACTTGGCAAAAAGAAATAAAGCCGAACAATCAAAACAACAAGTGGATGTCCTCGAATGAGTAAAATATGCAATCAGCATGCTCACACAATAAGATGGCAAATGAAATATGTGACAAGGCATGCACAACCAATTCTAGCATCTATCAAGCAATTTGCGATGACTAGGTCATCTATATATGAGTATATTGACTTAGGAGTCAAGTGAGATCACTTGATCATAGGTCATACTCATCGTTTAAGCTCAAGTGGGGTTACCACTTTTACATAAAGCATTGTTGTGTTCACATCTTTAGAGTTTCTTTAGCTCAAGTCTTAGAGTAAAGCTCCCCCTAGATGTGATATCCCCCCTAAGAGGGATGAACTAACCTTGGGTTTTGTCGATGATGACTTCATGTAGATATTGAAGATGTGGATGCTCAATGTTGATGTAGATCTCTTGGAGCTATCCATTTGAGTGAATTGCACTTTCAATACCTACATGGGTTAGTCCCACAAGGAACAAACAAGGATATCCATAGACATAGAGTGATGCACACAAAAGATGATGTCCATGAAAACTTTTAGGTTACCTTGTCCCTTGTCTTACCAACAAGAGGGTTTGTGACTCCTTGAACTAGTGCAAGATGTGGACGTTGATTGCACTTGTTCTTGCCAAAATGATAAGAGTGAAGTATGTTGGCGGAGTCACCCTCAAGAACTCTCTAGTTCTTCTTCTTTTGGATCCACATCATCTTGATGGGAATCCTTGGAGTTGTAGTCGTACTTGATGAAGTGGAGCTTGAAGTAGTCTTGGGAATCCACTTGACTAAGGTCTTCGGAGCTTCTTCAAATGCATCAATTTCCTCTTGAAGCTTGTCCTTGCCTTTTTGCTTGTAGTCTTGTGGTGGAAGATCATCTTGAGCTTGTGTCCCCTTGAAAGAAGTATACTTCTCTTGTTGAGGGACAAACTTTGTCTTGGGGTATTGATCTTCTTCCCACTCAACTCCATTGGCATTGAACTTTCGCTCAAAACCAACACCTTGATTCTTCCGGTGCATTCCTTGCTTGCGCACAATTTCCTCGAATTGCTTACTCCCGGCAAGGCTTTTGTACACTCCTTTCTCTATAATTCCCTTCAATAAACTATTTTCTTGCTCAAGTGTAACTTGGCTAAGAGAATCATTAGTGGAATCAAGAGAACTACTAGAAGCAACAATATTGGATTTAACATGATCATTGTTACTGCTAGAGGAAGAATCTTTCTTGTTACTAGACTTGACTTGAGGCATGTAAGTGGATAAGAGTAAACGCTTGGCAATGTAAGAAGAACTTTTCTTGCGGAGATCATCATTGATTGCCTTTAAGAACTCATGCTCTTGCTCAAGATTGAGCTTTTCAAAACATAATTTCTCATGAGCTCTTAAAAGTTCTCGATGATCTTCGAAGATAGTGTCATGAGCTAACTTAAGAGTTTTTAGTTCTTTAGCTAGAGCCTCAATCTTCTCCTTATCATTGTCATTCGTTTTATCTTGATTAGCATGATTAATTGACATTTCATCATAGTATTCATCACTAGAGTTGTCACCAAGCAAATCATCACCTAACAAGTCATCTTCATCACTATTGAAATCAACATACTCGGGGTGTGTTACCTTGGGACCTTTGGCCATGAAGCATCTTCCAATTCCTTCATTTGGTGAGTCAAATATGTCGTAGGAGTTGGTTGACACAAGTGCTAGACCGGCAACACCTTCATCTTGAGTATCTTCGGAGTCGGAGTGATAACTTATCTCGGAGTGGCTGTCGGAGTCGGAGCCGGATACCCATTCACCAACATGAGCTTGATGTCTTCGTCTTGTGTAACTCCTTGATGATTTTTCCTTCCTTTCCGAATCCTTGCTTCTCCGTGAGTATCTTCGTTCATAACGATCATCTCTACTCCTTCTCTCTCTTGGTGGTGATCCTTTGCTTCTTCTTTTTGGAGAATCTTCTCTTCTCTTGTAGGGAGCCGTACACTCATTGGAATAGTGTCCGGGTCTTCCACAATTGTAACAGTTTCGCTCTCGACTAGAAGATCTTTTGTCATTGTAGGACCTTGACTTGGAGCTTCTATCTTTGCTTCTACTCTTGTAGAACTTGTTGAAGTTCTTCACCATTAAGCTCAATTCTTCATTGAAGTCTTGTTTCTCACTTGATGATGTAGGGGCTTCACATGAGGCTTTATAGGCACCACTTGATTTGTTGTGAAGTTCCTCTTTATCCTTAAGTGACATCTCATGAGCAACAATTCTTCCAATCACCTCCGTTGGCTTGAGATCTTTGTAATTTGGCATCATTTGGATCAATGTGCACACGGTATCATATTTTCCATCCAAGTCTCTTAGAATCTTCTTGATGATGAATCTATCGGTCATCTCTTCACTTCCTAAGCCGGCAATCTCATTTGTGATGAGAGCAAGCCTAGAGTACATCTCAGCGACACCTTCACCATCCTTCATCTTGAACTTGTCAAGTTGGCTTTGAAGTACACCCAACTTGGATTCCTTGACGGAGTGGGTACCTTCATGCATATCAATCAAAGTGTCCCAAATTTCCTTTGCATTCTCAAGGCGGCTGATTTGGTTGAATTCTTCGGGGCACAATCCGTTGAAGAGAATATCACAAGCTTGAGCATTGTATTGCAACATCTTCAACTCATCCGCGGTAGCTTCACGGTTTGGTTCTCTCCCATCAAAGAAGTCACCTTGCAAACCAACACACACAATAGCCCAAACGGCGGGGTTATGTCCAAGAATATGCATTTTCATTTTATGCTTCCAACTAGCAAAATTAGTACCATCAAAGTAAGGACCTCTACGGTGATAATTTCCCTCGCTAGACGCCATACCCTCCTAGGTTGTGAAACCAAGGCTATGACCATCAAAAGCTATGGAGATCAAGCAAATGGAGACCAAAGCTCTGATACCACTTGTAGGATCGAAAGTATGTCTAGAGGGGGGGGGTGATTAGACTACTTGACCAAATAAAAACTTAACCTTTTCCCAATTTTAGTTCTTGGCAGATTTTAGCTATTTTAGGACAAGTCAAGCAATCATCACATATTTTAAGCAAGCATGCAAAGAGTATATAGGCAGCGGAAAGTAAAGCATGCAACTTGCAAGAATGTAAAGGGAAGGGTTTGGAGAAATCAAACGCAATTGGAGACACGGATGTTTTTCCCGTGGTTCGGATAGGTGGTGCTATCCTACATCCACGTTGATGGAGAGTTCAACCCACGAAGGGTAACGGTTGCGCGAGTCCACACAGGGCTCCACCCAAGGGTAACGGTTGCGCGAGTCCACACAGGGCTCCACCCACGAAGGGTCCACGAAGAAGCAACCACCCACAAAGGGTCCACGAAGAAGCAACCTTGTCTATCCCACCATGGCCATCGCCCACACAGGACTTGCCTCACTAGCGGTAGATCTTCACGAAGTAGGCGATCTCCTTGCCCTTACAAACTCCTTGGTTCAACTCCACAATCTTTTCGGAGGCTCCCAAGTGACACCTAGCCAATCTAGGAGACACCACTCTCCAAGAAGTAACAAATGGTGTGTAGGTAATGAACTCCTGGCTCTTGTGCTTCAAATGATAGTCTCCCCAACACTCAACTCTCTCTCATAGGATTTGGATTTGGTGGAAAGAAGGTTTGAGTGGAAAGCAACTTGGGAAGGCTAGAGATCAAGATTCATATGGTAGGAATGGAATGTCTTGGTCTCAACACATGAGTAGGTGATTCTCTCTCAGAACATATGAGTTGGAATGGTGTGTGTGTTCTGATGGCTCTCTCATCGAATGAGAAGGAGGTGGAGGGGTATATATAGCCTCCACACAAAATCCAACCGTTACACAGTTTTGTAATCTCGGTGGGACCGAATCAATAAGCTCGGTCGGACCGAAAATGTAAACCTAGTGACCGTTAGTGATTTTCGGTGGGACTGACATGCAACTCGGTAGGACCGATATGGTTAGGGTTTGGGCATAACGTAATCTCGGTGAGACCGATTACACAAACTCGGTGAGACCGAATTTGGTAATTAGCTAACCAGAGAGTTTGTCAGGCAAACTCGGTGGGACCGATTTGCTCTTTCGGTGAGACCGAGTGGAACTCGGTGAGACCGAAAAGTTACAAAGGGGAAACACTGAGTTTACATTGCAATCTCGGTGGGACCGATTCGTTCTTTCGGTAAGACCGAAAAGTTACGAAAGGGAAACAGAGAGTTTGCAACCCCATCTCGGTGAGACCGAGATCCTTATCGGTAGAACCGAATTGCTAGGGTTTGGCAGTGGCTAATGACAAGTGAAACTCGGTGGCGCCGGATAGGAAGAATCGGTAGGACCGAGTTTGGCTTAGGTTTAGGTCATATGTGGATATGGGAAAGTAGTTGAGGGTTTTGGAGCATATCACTAAGCACATGAAGCAAGAGGCTCATTAAGCAACACCTCATCCCTCCTTAATAGTATTGGCTTTTCCTAAAGACTCAATGTGATCTTGGATCACTAAAATATAAAATGAAGAGTCTTGAGCTTTTGAGCTTGAGCCAATCCTTTGTCCTTCGCATTTTGAGGGTTCCACTTTCACATCCATGCCATGCCAATCATTGAGCTTTCCTGAAATAATCATCTTGGAATAGCATTAGCTCAATGAGCTATATGTTGTTATGAATTACCAAAACCACCTAGGGATAGTTGCACTTTCAGTATTGGGACAGCCGGATTATATCCTTTGGCCGGACTATTAGACTATGAAGATACAAGATTGAAGACTTCATCCCGTGTCCGGATGGGACTCTCCTTGGCGTGGAAGGCAAGCTTGGCAATACGGATATATAGATCTCCTTCCGTGTAACCCTAGCCCCCTCTGGTGTCTATATAAACCGGAGGGTTTAGTCCGTAGGACCGACAACAACAATCATACCATAGGCTAGCTTCTAGGGTTTAGCCACTTCGATCTCATGGTAGATCAACTCTTGTACTTCTCATATTATCAAGAACAATCAAGTAGGACGTAGGGTATTACCTCCATCAAGAGGGCCCGAACCTGGGTAAAACATCGTGTCCCCTTCCTCCTGTTACCATCTGCCTAGACGCATAGTTCTGGACCCCTACCCGAGATCCGCTGGTTTTGACACCGAGAGCGAGCCTCAACACTCATTGGACCGCACACATCAGTATATATGATTTCCAATAAATTGGTTGCTCGCTCCATTGTTCCGGAGAACGGAGTCTTGGTCATTTTTCCCATGAGGCATGGTTCGCACGTGTCAAATGATTCATAATGAAGAGAATCCAAAAGTCCATCTGCATGGAGTTTCTTCATGCGTTTGACACCAATGTGACCAAGGCGGCAGTGCCACAAGTATGTGGGACTATCATTACCAACCTTACATCTTTTGGCATCCATACTGTGAATATGTGTAACATCACGTTCGAGATTCAATAAAAATAAACCATTGACCAGCGGGGCATGACCATAAAACATATCTCTCATATAAATAGAACAACCATTATTCTCGGATTTAAATGAGTAGACATCTCGCATTAAATGAGATCCTGATACAATGTTCATGCTCAAAGTTGGTACTAAATCACAATTATTGAGGTCTAAAACTAATCCCGAAGATAGATGTAGAGGCAGTGTTGGGGATATTACTACTGGACGTAAACTGGCCAGAAGTAGCCGGGTTAACTCTATGAAGATTAGAAGCCCATAAAGACGTAAGGATGGTGGTGCTTTACGAAGGCCCAAGGCCCAAAGGCGGGTTAAGGCCTGTAGATATAAACCGACATGAATATGTAACTTGTATTGTAAGTTAGAAGGGATAGAGACCGAGCCGGACACGTTTATGATCCAGCCTCGGGACTCTGTAAACCAACAGGCGTCGACCTATGTATATAAAGGGACGATCCAGCGGCGGTTTAGGGACAACAGACAACAACTCGAGATCCTGGCAAAGCGGATTCGCTCCCTGGTCATTGAAACCCCAGCAATTCCATCACAACTAGACGTAGGCTTTTACCTTCATCGAAGGGGCCAAACTAGTATAAAATTCTCATGTCCCTTGTCCGGTTTAACCCCCTTAAGCTAACCCGTAGCGATGGCTCCACGACTAAGTCCTTTCACAAGGACATCTGCCGTGACGAAACCACGACAGTTGGCGCCCACCGTGGGGCTATCGCACGATGGTTTCGAGTTATTGAAGGGCAGCTTCGAAGGACTCAAGGGATACGCTGTGGGCCGGATGACTAAGAGTCGTCATGGCAAGCTCTACATCTACGATGCAGGATGGGGTCCCGAGGCCGGTTCAATTGAATACGGGTGCCGGGTCCCCTTTGGTGGGATTCACGTCTTCATCGGCAGGATCGATGAACCGGGCCCTGAGCCGGACACCTGCACCGACACCATCGAGACGGCTCAGCATGCAAGATCTGCCCCGGTTCAGCCCGCCGTAAAACATGTCTTCGTAGGTGTCATCCATGGAGCGGAATATGGGGATGGACCGGCTTCTGATGGAGAAACCGTTGTCTATTCTGACGACGAGTCTTCAACCGGAGAGACAGAGTGACTGTATCAGCTGCAGCACGGCCGGATTAGTGGAGGTTCCGATGGCAACAGTATTCCGGACCCCCTCGATCTGCCAAGCCGGGTCGCGGTCTTCATGGCCGGTACACAACCAGTGCAACACTCTTCTACCGCCGCGGCAGTGATCTCTGGTTCAGCAACAACAACGCCAGCATGAGTAGGGGGCTCTACACTGCCTCAGGCTCAAGTTTTGTCTGATCTGCTCGACACTTTAGCAACGTTACTAGCAGCGGAGGTGGACGCGGCAAACCGGGATCAGCACAACACGGAGATTGCAAAGGTGATGGATCAGATAACTCAGGCTAAAGCGGACTTGGTAGCAGAGAACGCCAGGATGGCTACAGAACGGGCCGAGTTAGAAGCTCAGGCCTACCGGCTTAGGCTAGATCAGAGTGCCTCATATGATGTCATGAGGAGGAGATACCGGTCGCACCTCCCGCCGGGTTTTGAGCCAAGAAATCTCTTCAACACGCCAGGAGCAGGAACCGGTAACCAGCCGGTGGTAAACCGGACTGAGGCACCGGTAACAGGAGCGCCAGTTCAGCCGCACACGATGAACCCGCCTCGTCAGAACAACATTGTGCCGCAGTACGTTCCGACGCCCCCGGGGCATTACTCCAACCCGTTGGATACATTGTGGCCGCCGCTTCACGATTGGCAGCCCTCCCAATTGACGGCGAATCACCGGTGGCGATTGACCCAGTAGCAGGCTTATTCGCATAGTCGTGAGAGGATCCATTCCACCCCCCGTCCAAGCCGGAGCTACAACAGGCATATTGAGGAGCTGGCTGTGTCAAGCAGTGCGCGGCACCGTAACCCGTCAGGTGGTGGTGCCAATGCACAAGATGTGGTGGATCATGGCCGAGCACGTCGAAAGGCCGAGTTAGCAGCTCAGCACGCAGCTCGTCAGCCTACTCCGGTTCGTCCAACCACCTCAGTGGAGCCAGGTGTGGTCTTCAGCTCTTTGGGGGTGCCCTGCCTCACCCCAGCCTTGCACAATTTACGACTACCGAAGGATTTCAAAGGCCCTCGCAAGGTGCCCAATTACATTGCCGATTTACTCCTTGAATCATGGGTTGAGAGTTATGAGATGGCAATGGAGATGCTGGATGTGGATGAAGCGGTGTGTGCTAAGTATTTCACCATGATGTTGGAAGGAACAACTCGTACTTGGTTAAAGAGCTTACCGGCTAACTCCGTCGGGTCATGGGCCGAGTTAAAAATCCGGTTTATCCAGAATTTTAAGGATACTTGTAAGCAGCCTATGTCGATTGTGGACCTGGCCTCTTGTGTTCAAGAGGATGGGGAATCTACAACCCATTGGGTGAAACGAGTCTCGGCTATTCTGCATTCGTCAGACCACATCAATGCGGATACAGTAGTTTTGACGTTGGAAGGCAATTGCCGGTTTATGCCATTAAAACTGAAGTTGGGAAGGCTGAAATGTCACTGCAATGACATGTCAACTCTTATGGCTGGTCTGGTGAAATATTCCGATTCAGATAGTACCAAAGACCCTGAGTCTGAGGATGACAAAACGGGGAAGGGGAAAAAGAACGACAATGCCAAGGGGCAGCAGCACAACCCGGCAGGTCATGGGAACAATGGTAAGCGCAAGGCAGACAATAGTTTGGACTTTGTGGCTAACACCAATGCTCAGGATAACGGTAGCGTCGTAAGGGCAAACCGCCCCAGAGGGGCAGAGGGCCAGGCCCCAATCTGGAGCGCCTGTTAAATCAACCTTGTCCAAAGCATGGATCGAAGGAGAAGCCAGCTTCGCATCTTTGGAAGGATTGCTTCATCATGCGAGAGTTCAAAAATTCCAATATGTTCCAATACGACAATGGCCCGTCCGGCGGGTCAGGAGGCGGTTTTCATGGGCCGGGTTATGGAGGCGGCAACTCCGGTTCAGGGTTCCAAGGCCATCAGACCGGACATGGCAATCAAGGTAATCAGGGCAATCAGGGAGGTTATAACCATCAGGGGAATCAGCAGCAGCAGGAGTCGGGTTATCAAAGCAATCCAAAGCAGTTGAATAGTGGGCAGTATCATGTCTTCATTACTAGCTTGTGTGAGCATGATCAGAAGCTTCAGAAAAGGGCCGTGAACTCTGTTGAACCGACAGTGCCGACAGTGCCTCGGTATTTGCGCTGGTCTAAACAACCAATTTTATGGAGTCGAGAGGATCACCCACTCCGGGTTGATAATCCAGGTCATCTGGCCTTAGTGGTGGCACCTCAAGTTGGGGGGGTATAAGTTCACCAAGGTGCTTATGGATGGGGGAAGCAGTATCAATATCCTTTACTATGATACCTTCCGTCGTATGGGATTGACAGATAAGAATCTTAAGCCGTCGAACACCGTCTTTCCTGGTGTGGTGCCTGGTAAATCAGCGTATCCAGTGGGCAAGATATCCCTAGAGGTGGCTTTTGGAGATGATCATGATTCAAGGTCAGAAACGTTGACTTTTGAGGTGGTGAAAATCAAGAGTCCGTATCATGCCCTGTTCAGACGGCCGGCTTATGCCAAGTTTATGGCGAGGCCATGTTATGTTTATCTACACCTTAAGATGCCGGGTCACAAGGGGACCATCACGGTACATGGGAGCAGGAAGATCGCTTTGGAACGGAAGAGGGTGATGCGGCTTATTGTGAGTCGGTTTGTGCCACAGAGGAGCTGAAGTTTTATAAGGACAATGTTGATCCGGCGGACATGACTTCTCTGAAAAAACCAACTATGGAACATGATCCGGCGTTGAAGTTTAAATCGGCTACAGACACTAAGATGGTTGATTCTGTTCCTGGAAATTCATCCAAGCAGTTCAGCATCAGCGCTAACCTGGATCCCAAATAGGAAAGCGCGCTCATCGAGTTTATCCGTGAGAACTGGGACATCTTCGCATGGAAGCCTTCTGACATGCCAGGTGTACCGAGGGAACTCGCTGACCACACACTTAATATAGACCCTAAGTTTAAACCGTTCAAGCAGTTTCTCCGTGCTTCAACGAAGAAAGGCGTAAGGCTATTGGTGAGGAGGTAGCTTGGCTGTTGGCCGCAGGGTTTATCGTGGAGGTCTTTCACCCGGAGTGGCTGGCTAATCCGGTGTTGGTACTTAAGAAAAACGTCACTTGGCGTATGTGTGTGGATTACACAGACTTGAACAAAGCCTGTCCAGCTGATCCATTTGCTCTCTCGCATATTGATCAGATTATTGATGCTACGGTGAGTTGTGACCGTTTGTGTTTTCTGGATGCTTATTCTGGTTATCATCAGATCAAAATGGCAGTTAAGGACCAGGAGAAGACAGCTTTCAGAACTCCCTTTGGAGCCTTCTGCTATGTGTCTATGCCTTTCGGGCTCAAGAGTGCCCAGGCGACTTATCAGCGCTGTGTTCAGAATTGTCTTCATAAACAGATTGGGTGCAATGTCCACGCTTATGCGGATGATATTGTGGTAAAGTCTAGGGAGGAAACATTGATAGATGACTTGAGAGAGACTTTTGACAACCTCCGGGTCTATAAGATGATGCTTAATCCGGCTAAATGTGTCTTTGGTGTTCCGGCAGGCAAGCCCTTGGGTTTTCTGGTGTCCAATAGAGACATTGAGGCTAACCCGGAAAAAAGTTCAGCTATCACGTCCCTAGCTAAACCAGCGTGTATCAATGATGTTCAACGTTTGGCAGGCCGGATTGCAGCTCTAAGGCGGTTTATCAGCCGCCTTGGGGAGAAGGCTATTCCTTTGTATCAGATGCTAAAGAAAATGGATGATTTTGTCTGGAGTGACGCGGCTGATAAGGCATTTGAGGATTTGAAGAGACAATTGGCCGAGCCACCCGTCCTTGCGGCTCCGGTTGATAAAGAGCCCTTATTGCTGTATGTGGCTGCTAACGTCCGGGCTGTTAGTGTGTCTATTGTGGTAGAGCGCAAGAAGGCCAGAAAGGAGTATCCGGTTCAACGGCCGGTTTATTACATCAGTGAGGTGCTTATTGAATCAAAGCAGAGGTACCCACATTGGCAGAAGTTGGTGTATGGAGTTTTCATGGCAAGCCGGAAGCCTAAACATTATTTTCAAGGTCATCCTATCATAGTGGTTAGTTCAGCCCCTCTGGGAGATATCATCCAAAACAGAGAGGCGACTGGCCGGATTACCAAGTGGGCTATTGAGCTTGGACCTCACGGGCTCAAATATACACCTCGTACAGCAATCAAATCTCAAGCACTCATGGACTTCATCAATGATTAGACAGAGTTGCAGGCACCAGAGGAAAAGCCAGACAACACTTATTGGACTATTCACTTTGATGGGTCCAGGCAATTGGAGGGCTCAGGAGCTGGAGTCATATTAACTTCCCCACGAGGTGACAAGTTTTGTTATGTTGTCCGCTTAATGTTCCCTTGTACTAACAATGCAGCTGAGTATGAGGCCTTGCTCCATGGCCTTCGGATGGCTAAAGAGATGAATTTAAGCCGAGTTAAATGCTTCGGTGACTCGGACCTAGTGGCTCAACAGGTATCTGGCACTTCGGATTCTAAGGATCCACTCATGGCTACATATCAACGAGAGGTAGACATAGTAGCTGGTCACTTCAAGGGTTATCAAGTTGACCATATAGATCGGCGAAAGAATGAAGCGGCGGACGCTTTAAGTCGTCTAGGCTCTCAGCGTAAACCGGTGCCACCTAATGTCTTCCTCGATGTAC
This sequence comes from Triticum urartu, assembly GCF_003073215.2. Lineage (NCBI taxonomy): Eukaryota > Viridiplantae > Streptophyta > Magnoliopsida > Poales > Poaceae > Triticum > Triticum urartu. Next base: position 210,362,382 of record NC_053022.1, on the reverse strand, counting down.
TTCATAATCCGTCGGTCAAGCTACCCATAGAGGAGAAGTTGGCTATTCCTGACCCGGAGTCCCAGTTGGTAGCGGCTTTGCATGTTATACCAGATTGGACAGTCCCGTACCTGGCTTACATGAACCGGGGAGAGTTACCGGATGTTGAAACCTTGGCTGGCAGATAATCCAGCGATCCAAGTCAATGACCATTATCAACGGGGAGCTACATCGTTACAGCGTCACAGGAGCAATTCAGCGTTGTGTGTCTCCTCAAGAGGGTTGTGAGATTTTGCGAGAAATCCACGAACGAGATTGTGGTCACCACGCCGGTTCAAAATCCTTGGTGTCTAAGGCTTTTCGTCACGGCTTCTATTGGTTGACGGCTCATGCTGATGCTGAGGATTTAGTAAAAAGGTGTGACGGCTGTCAGAAATTTGCATGCCGCGCTCATGTCCCGGCTCAAGAGTTGAGAACGATTCCAATAACTTGACCGTTTGCAACTTGGGGGCTAGATATGGTTGGACCCTTTAAGAGGTCCAAAGATAAAAAGACCCACCTGTTGGTGGCGGTTCATAAGTTTACCAAATGGGTAGACGCAGAGCCAGTCAGTAAGTGTGATGCAGCCACGGCGGTCCAATTCATCAAAAAGGTGATATTCTGGTTTGGCTTTCCACATAGCATTATAACTGATAATGGTACTAATCTATCCAAGGGCGCTATGGAGGAATTTTGTCAACGAGAGCACATCCGGCTTGATGTGTCATCAGTGGCTCACCCTCAATCTAATGGTCAAGCAGAAATGGCAAATCAAGAGATTTTGAGAGGAATCAAACCCCGGCTTATGGTTCCTTTAAAGCAGACGCCGGGTTGTTGGGTGGAGGAGTTACCTTTTGTGTTATGGAGTATCAACACCACACCAAACAGATCGACGAGTTACATGCCTTTCTTCATGGTTTATGGAGCAGAGGCGGTTCTTCCTAGTGACATCCGTCATGACTCACCCCGGGTGGCGGCTTATGTTGAAGCTGAGAATGAGAAAGCACGTCAGGACTCACTGGACCTGTTAGATGAGGAGCGTGATTTAGCAGCAGCACGTTCGGCGATTTATCAACAAGATCTCCGACGTTATCAGAACCATCGGTTAAGACCAGATCTTTTCAAGAGGGGTGACAGAAAATGAGAATATATTCAAGAACTAAGTTACATATATCAGTTCATTAGGTTCAGATGAGTTTTCTTCTATACGAAGGGGATGGTCAGGTTCAGATAAGAACTAAGTCGCACGAAGAGCTAGTAGATCTAGCTAGTTTTTGATGCTACTCGGAAGAAAAGAGAAGAACACCACTGGAGCTGCGACGAACTCCGATGAACATGAAAACCCTAAAGTGAATCTATGAAGAAAAGGAGGAAAACTTACCGAAGATGTTAAGGTAGCGGAGGTGTGCCGCGGTTCTCTAGAGCGTTCAGGTCGATGCAGCAGCCAAGGATGAGGCAGAGGAGAAGCTTGACGACGGCGGCGGCGTTCGGGCGCAAGGACATTGTGAGGAGGAAGAAGAGATGAAGAGGTAGCGGAGGAAACAGAAAAGGGGGGGGTCTCAGCCCTATTTATAGGGCGAACAGATAAGCGACATGCGCGAGAATCGAGGAGCTCAAAAATGGATATTTAATAAGGTTGTCGCCTCAATGGTTGGATACTCATCAATGAAGGGCATCTTCGACTTCAACGAATAGGTGACATCACGGCGGTTTACTACGGATCTGAAGGATGACATCACGGCGGTTTACAAGATCCATGCGAAGGTGCCAGGACAAGAATTTTTCTAAGTGTTGAAGATTGACATGAACAAGTTCAAATCAATCTGGGGCCTAATGTTGGGGATATTACTACTGGACGTAAACCGGCCAGAAGTAGCCGGGTTAACTCTATGAAGATTAGAAGCCCATAAAGGCTTAAGGATGGTGGTGCTTTACGAAGGCCCAAGGCCCAAAGGCGGGTTAAGGCCTGTAGATATAAACCGACATGAATATGTAACTTGTATTGTAAGTTAGAAGGAATAGAGACCGAGCCGGACACGTTTATGATCCGTCCTCGGGACTCTGTAAACCAGCGGGCGTAGACCTATGTATATAAAGGGACGACCCGATGGCGGTTTAGGGACAACAGACAACAACTCGAGATCCAGGCAAAGCGGATTCGCTCCCTGGTCATCGAAACCCCAGCAATTCCATCACAACTAGACGTAGGCTTTTACCTTCATCGAAGGGGCCGAACTAGTATAAAACTCTCGTGTCTTGTTTGGCTTAACCCCTTTAAGCTAACCCGTAGCGATGGCTCCACCACTAAGTCCTTTCACAAGGACATCTGCCGTGACAAAACCACGACAGGCAGCGTGCCGACGGTGATCACATCGACCTTGGAACCATTTCCGACGCGCATCATCACCTTGTCCTTTGCTAGTCTCCGCTTATTCCACAGCTCCTGTTTTGAGTTTCAAATATGAGCAACTGCATCGGTATCAAATACCCAGGATCTACTATGAGTGCTGGTAAGGTACACATCAATAACATGTATATAATATATACCTTTGGTGTTGCCGGCCTTCTTACTCGCTAAGTACTTGGGGCAGTTCCGCTTCCAGTGACCATTTCCCTTACAATAAAAGCACCCAGTCTCAGTCTTGGGTCCATTCTTTGGCTTCTTCCCGGCAACTGGCTTACTGGGTGCGGCAATTCCCTTGCTGTCCTTCTTGAAGTTCTTCTTACCCTTGCCTTTCTTGAAACTAGTGGTCTTATTCACCATCAATAGTTGATGTTCCTTTCTGATTTCCACCTCCGCTGATTTCAGCATTGAATATAACTCAGGAATGGACTTCTCCATCCCTTGCATATTGTAGTTCATCACAAAGCTCTTGTAGCTAGGTGGAAGTGACTGGAGGATCCTGTCAATGACCGAGTCATCTGGAAGATTAACTCCCAGTTGAGACAAGCGGTTGTGCAACCCAGACATTTTGAGTATATGCTCACTGACAGAACTGTTTCCTCCATCTTACAACTGTAGAACTTGTCATAGACTTCATATCTCTCGACTCGGGCATGAGCTTGGAAAACCATTTTCAGCTCTTGGAACATCTCATATGCTCCGTGCTGCTCAAAACACTTTTGGAGCCCCGATTCTAAGCTGTAAAGCATGCCGCACTGAACCAGGGAGTAATCATCACTACACGATTGCCAGCCATTCATAACGTCTTGAGTTGCTGGGAAAATGGGTGTTTCACCTAGTGGTCTTCAAGGACATATGCTTTTCTTGGCAGCTATGAGGATGATCCTCAAGTTATGGACCCAATCTGTATAGTTTCTACCATCGTCTTTGATCTTGGTTTTCTCTAGGAATGCGTTGAAGTTGAGGGCAACATTGGCGTGGGCCATTGGATCTACATGATAGATTGTAAAGACAAATTTAGACTAAGTTCATGACAATTAAGTTCATCTAATCAAATTATTAATGAACTCCCACTTAGATAGATATCCCTCCATTCATCTAAGTGATACATGATCCGAATCGACTAGGCCGTGTCCGATCATCACATGAGACAAACTAGTCATCAACAGTGAACATCTCCATGTTGATCGCATCTACTATACGACTCATGTTCGACCTTTCGGTCTCTCGTGTTCCGAGGGCATGTCTGTACATGCTAGGCTCGTCAAGTCAACCTAAGTGTTTCACGTGTGTAAATCTGGCTTACACCCGTTGTATGCGAATGTAAGAATCTATCACACCCGATCATCATGTGGTGCTTTGAAACAACGATCCTTTGCAACGGTGCACAGTTAGGGGAAACACTTGAAATTTTGTGAGAGATCATCTTATTTATGCTACCGTGGTTCGAAGCAAATAAGACGCAAACATCATAAACATCACATGCAAATCATAAAGTGGCATGCTATGGCCAATATCATCTTGCGCTTTTTGATCTCCATCTTCGAGGCGCAGCATGATCACCTTCGTCACCGGCATGACACCATGATCTCCATCATCGTGTCTTCATGTAGTCTCACCAACTATTACTTCTACTACTATGGCTAACTGTTAGCAATAAAGTAAAGTAATTACATGGCGTTTTTCATTGACACACATGTCATACAATAAATTAAGACAACTCCTATGGCTCCTGCCGGTTGTCATACTCATCGACATGCAAGTCGTGAATCCTATTACAAGAACTTGATCAATCTCATACATCACATATATATAATTCATCACATCCTTTTGGCCATATCACATCACATAGCATACCCTGCAAAAACAAGTTAGACATCCTCTAATTGTTGTTGCATGTTTTACGTGGCTGCCATGGGTTTCTAGCAAGAACGTTTCTTACCTACGCAAAAGCCACAACGATGATATGCCAATTTCTATTTACCCTTCATAAGGACCCTCTTCATCGAATCCGATCCGACTAAAGTGGGAGAGACAGACACCCGCTAGCCACCTTATGCATCAAGTGCATGTCTGTCGGTGGAACCAGTCTCACGTAAGCGTACGTGTAAGGTCGGTCCGGGCCACTTCATCCCACAATGCCGCTGAATCAAGATAAGACTAGTAACGGTAAGCAAATTGACCAAATCATCGCCCACAACTACTTTGTGTTCTAATCGTGCAAAGAATCTACGCATAGACCTAGCTCTGATGCCACTGTTGGGGATCGTAGTAATAATTCAAAATTTTCCTACATGTCACCAAGATCAATTAGGAGATGCTAGCAACGAGAGAGAGAGAGAGGGAGTGCATCTTCATACCCTTGAAGATCGCTAAGCGGAAGCGTTACAAGAACGCGGTTGATGGAGTCATACTCGCGGCGATTCAAATCGCGGAAGATCCGATCTAGCACCGAACGGATGGCGCCTCTGCGTTCAACACACGTACAGCCCGAGGACGTCTCCTCCTTCTTTATCCAGCAAGGGAGAGGAGAAGTTGAGGGAGAACTCCAACAACACAACAGCGTGGTGATGGAGGAGCTCGTGGTTCTCCGGTAGGGCTTCGCCAAGCACTATGGAAGAGGACGAGGAGTTGGAGAGGGGGAGGGCTGCGCCAGGGGAAGGGCATGGCTGCCCTCCCACCCCCTCACTATATATAGGGGGAAGGGGAGAGGGGAAGGCGCCTGTCGGAGGAAATAACCATGGGTAGCCAAGCCGGCTCCCCTGGCCCTTCTGAAAAAATTATTACGAGCCCATCCGGCCCTCAAGAATCCAAGATATGGGGCCGCCTTCCCCTCGCCGGCTGTTTCCCAGGCCGACTATCGGAAGGCGGCCCGACTTCAGCCTTCATGAAAAAAGTCGTGGGAGGGCCGGATCCAAGGAGCCGGCTCCGAGAAGGCCGACTCCAAGAAGCCGGCTCCCATAAAGCGGTCAAGATCGTACCCTCGAAGTCTGCACCCACATAACGGCGATGTGACGGGGCGTGGCTATAGTAAAGCTTGCCACCCCCGAATCCCGGAGCACGCCTGGCACAGTGCACCGTACGGGTGGCCATGACCCGTCTGGCGCAGCACTGTTGCCACGATGACCCTGATGTCATCCACGACGGGCCGCCAGAGTGGCCCACGGGCGGTGGGCCCCTTCAGGCAGAGAGACACCCGAAGGCGGCCCGGCCTCCCCCAGTCGACCCAAGACAGAGCCGGCTCTCCACAGCCGGTTTGCCACCCCCTCGAAGGGGACGCCCCATTAAGGAGACAAGACACGGTGAGGCTACAGCGATCACCAGCCGGACGGCGGCACTGTAGCCACGCCCACCTCGGCGAAGCCTTCGTCACCAGGATTGAGCAACAGTAACCAGCCGCCGACAAGGCCTTGGATAGTGGGGCCTGCCTGTCGACCAAGGAGCCGGCAGCCGGCGGGACCCACCAGCCGGCGGGCCCCAGCAGCCGGCGCAGAAGCCGGCGAGTGTAGACACAGACGGCTGGGCCCCGCACCCAGCTGGATTACCATTGTATCCCCAGGGGGTGGGCCTATATAAATCCCCCGGGACACCCATGCAAAGGGTGGATCCCTGCTAGTTTTAAACACCACATAGGGAGGAGAAGAGAGCGGGCAGAGCCCTTCTTCCTCCTCTCGCCAAATAGCTCAAGGAGCATCGTGTAGCTACTTGTTCATCTAGTGATCATGCGGAGACCCCGCAGAGCAGCAGTAGGGGTGTTATCTCCACGGAGAGCCCCGAAGCTGGGTAAGATTCGCCGGCGTGCATGTCTTCGCCTCATCCCGCTTCCAGGCACCGGCGACGTCTTACTGGCTCCCACAATGATAAGCCACCCGTTGGCATATGTTGCACCTACCACCCGACATTTGGCGCCCACCGTGGGGCCAGGTGCACCGTCGTCCGGAGACCTGTTCTAGACGGGAACCTTCTTCCTCCCCCGCGAGCGTAGCCAGCCCGGCACGCCCGATGGCGCTTGCCACGACGCGCTGCAAGGCGTCACTAGCATCTGCGCAGCGAGCGGCTTCGCCGATCTCCTCGACAAGACCCTCATCTCCGACGAGCTCGCCTCCGACGCGGGCACCGACCACCTCGTCAACCTCCTCGGCCAGCTCCATGTCTCCGGCGAGCCTGCTGTGGATTTGGAGTCGGTTGGCTCCACCGACCCGATGCCTGTCGACTCCGACATGGCCTCACTCGACACCTTCCCCACCGACGTCATGATCTACAACGACCCGCTTCCCGGGGCCGATGGCTGCGACGCTGTCACCACCGAGGTGATGGTCATCGGCCACGGCGGCGCTGCTGACGAGAGCGCCCACGACGCCCCGCACGCGGCGGTCCACGACTTGTCCATCCCCCTCCCGGCCGATGCCGACGCTGAAGCACTGGAGGCTCGCTGCCTCGCCCTCCTCGCGGAGGGCCGGAAGTTGGTTTCCATGAGACGCCTCACTGAGGCTCACCAACGCGAAGCTGACCGCGCTGCCTTTGGCACGCCGCCCCCAGGCGGGCCCAGCTGGGTCGGTGTTGTCAGACAGCGCGGCGCTGTCGTCGCCGACACGTTAGGAGTCGACCGCCCAGTCTACGCCACTCCACTCGAGAACCTGCGCGCCGCCCAGGCGGCCGTAGACGAGCTAGACGGACTGGGGGCCGAAGAACTCCCCCACATGACCCGACACATCCAGCAGCTAATCGATGCAGCCACGCAGCGGCACGAAGCCGACGCCCGCGCGGAAAGCCCTCCCCCGCGCTGAGATCATGGCGCGACGTCCCGGACGCCGACTACGGGTAGAACCCGCGCGTGGCGCGAGAAAGAGCCGGCTGCCAGCCGAAGCCAAACCCGAATCTCCATCGAGCGAGACGCAGAAGGCCACCCCCGGGCCGTGGAGTGGCGGGGCAACCCACCTTCGCCTCGGCCCCGTGGAGAGAGATATCCCACCCCGCCGCCTGTTGCGCATCCGACTCTCAGCGGCCGGCTAGGTCACCGCGAAGGAGTCGGCGAGAACGACGCCCGCCATCGGATCGACCGCCTGGCGCGATCCCTGGTGCTGGAAGAAGAAGACGATGTCGGCCCGCCTTGCTTTGGCCCCCGCATCCGCGACGAGCCCTTCCCCAAAGGGTTCTCGCTCCCAAGAGACACGCCCAAGTACAACGGCTCTGTGAAGCCGAAAGATTGGTTGATCGACTACTCCACGGCGGTTAGCATAGCCAATGGCAACAGGCGCGTTGCCGTGAAGTACGTGCCCCTCATGCTGCAAGGCACGGCGCGGACCTGGCTCAACAGCCTCAAGCCATACAGCATCAACAGCTGGCTAGATTTCACAGAAGCTTTCGTCCGCAACTTCACCAGCACCTATAAGCGGGCTCCCAAGCCCAGACAGCTCTCCTTGTGCGTACAAGGCCCCGCCGAGTCTACACGTGATTACCTCACGCGTTGGGCCGAGCTCCGCAACTCTTGCGAAGGGGTGCACGAGGTGCAAGCCATAGAATACTTCACTGCTGGGTGCCGAGAAGGCACCCTCCTCAAGCACAAGCTTCTCTGCGACGAGCCGACTACCCTCGACGAGCTTCTGGACATAGCGGACAAGTACGCCACCGCCGACTCCTCAATGAAGACCGAGCTCCGAGTAGACGCGTCCGGGAAGGTACTCAACCCAGCGCCCAAGACGCCGGCTGGGGATTCCGGCCGACGCCCACACCCGAGCGACCACAAGCGCAAGGGGCCTGCGCCGCCTCCCGCCAGTCGGCAGGTGGCCACAGTCGAAGACGAGCAGCCCGAAGGGCGGCCCGCGCCCAAGAAATCCAAGGCCGGCAGGCCGGCTTGGCAGCCAGCCTTCTCCTACGAGCAAACTCTCGACGCCCCGTGCAAGTTCCACAGCGGCGCGAAGCCGTCCAACCACACAACCCGGAAGTGCCATTGGCTCACCCGAATCTCCAAAGGCGAAGGGCTCGCGCCGCCTCCGCCTGCCGGTCCGTCGCCTCCAGCCCCGCAGCCGCCGACCGTTCGGCCCGCAGTCAGAGCCGTGCATGATGAGTTCCCCGACGAGCATGCCGCCTATGTCGTCTTTACAAGCCAGCCCGAAGACCGGCGTAGCAAACGCCGAGAGCACCAGGAAGTCAGCATGGTTGCTGCCAACCCCGCCGAGCACATGCACTGGTCAAAAAAACCTATCAGCTGGAGCCGGGCCGACCACCCAGAGGTGATGCCATCTCCCGGCTCTTATGTGTTGGTCCTAGATGCCACCGTTGCAACGGACAGACGCGCCGCCCGTTTCTCCCACGTGTTGATAGACGGCGGGAGCAGCATCAACATCTTATACCGTGACACCCTGGAGAAGCTGAACGTCAAGACGAAGCAACTCATGCCTACTCGGACAGTGTTCCATGCCATCGTACCCGGCCTGTCCTGCGCCCCCATTGGCAAGATCAAGATTGATGTACTCTTCGGGGACAAGGAGCATTTCCGCCGGGAAGCGATCTGGTTTGAAGTGGTGGACTTGGAGAGCCCCTACCATGCATTGCTTGGCCGACCTGCCTTGGCCAGGTTCATGGCGGTTCCCCACTATGCATACCTCAAGATGAAGATGCCGAGCACCAAGGGCGTCATCACCATAGCCGGCGATTACAAGAAGTCTTCCAAGTGCGCGGCAGCCAGCAGCCGACTGGCCGAGTCCCTTGTGATTGCCAAAAAGAAGAAGATGTTGGATCGAGTCATGGCCATGGCCGGCAAACAGTCGGCCCTGTCCCCCGATCCCAAGGAGTATGATGCCCAAGGATCTTTCCTGCCGGCCAAGGAGACGAAGAAGATACCTCTTGACCTCGAGCACCCAGAGAGGTTTGCTGCCATCGGGGCAAACCTAAACAGCAAATAGGAAGGCGAGCTCGCCGATTTCCTTCGTGAGAATCGGGACATCTTTGCATGGTCCCCCAAGGACATGCCGGGTGTTCCGAAGGAATTCGCCGAGCACAAACTACATGTCCGAGAAGACGCAAAACCAGTCAAACAACCCCTCCGCCGACCATCGGAGGAGAAAAGAAGGATTGTGGGAGAGGAGATAGCCCGGCTTCTGACAGCCGGCTTCATTATGGAAGTTTTCTTTCCAGAGTGGCTTGCCAACCCGGTCCTCGTATTAAAGAAGAACAATAAGTGGCGCATGTGCATAGACTACACGAGCCTCAACAAGGCCTGCCCCAAAGATCCCTTTGCCCTGCCGAGGATTGACCAAGTGATAGACTCCACGACCGGATGCGAGCTGTTGAGTTTCTTGGATGCTTACTCAGGATACCACCAGATAAAGTTAGATCCGGCTGACCGCCTGAAGACCGCCTTCATCACGCCATTTGGAGCCTTCTGCTACCTGACTATGACATTCGGCTTGAGAAATGCCAGTGCCACTTTTCAGCGTTGCATGCAGAAGTGCCTCCTCAAGCAGCTCGGTAGAAACGCCCACGTCTACGTAGACGACATTGTGGTGAAGACGGAGAAGCGCGGCACCTTGCTGGAAGACCTCAAGGAAACATTTGAGAACCTACGCCGGTTCCAAATCAAGCTCAACCCCGAGAAATGCGTGTTTGAGCCAGCCAGCTCCTAGGCTTCCTGGTCTCCGAACGCGGCATCGAATGCAACCCGGTGAAAATCAAGGCCATTGAGAGAATGGCGATTCCCACCAAACTTCAAGACATCCAGAAGTTTACCGGATGCTTGGCCTCCCTGAACCGCTTCATCAGCCGGCTCGGAGAGAAAGCTCTCCCCCTCTACCGCCTCATGAAGAAGACCACTCAGTTTGAGTGGAATGACCAAGCCGACCAAGCTTTTCACGAGCTGAAGAAGATGCTGGCCACACCGCCGGTCCTGGTGGCGCCGACTGAGAAAGAGCCCATGCTCCTCTACATTGCCGCAACCAGCCGGGTGGTCAGCACCGTCATCGTAGTCCAGCGCCCAGAAGAGGGCCGAGCCCAGCCGGTCCAGAGGCCGGTGTACTATTTGAGCGAGGTGCTGTCTACCTCAAAGCAGAACTACCCGCACTACCAGAAGATGTGCTATGGCATGTACTTCGCCGCCAAGAAGCTGAAGCCCTACTTCCAAGAGCATCCCATCATAGTCGTATGCCCCGCCCCGCTTGCCGAGATCATAGACAGCCGGGATGCATCCGGTCGGGTGGCGAAATGGGCCATCGAGCTGGCCCCTTACACGATCTTCTACCAGCCTCGCACCGCCATCAAGTCGCAAGCATTGGCCGACTTCCTCGTCGACTGGGCCGAGACCCAGTACCTACCGCCGGCTCCCGACTCCACTCATTGGCGCATGCACTTCGATGGGTCCAAGACGCGCACCGGCTTGGGAGCCGGCATCGTCCTCACCTCTCCCAAAGGCGACAAGCTCAGATACATGCTGCCAATTCACTTTGCCGCCTCCAACAATGTGGCCGAGTACGAGGCACTCATACACGGGCTCTGGCTTGCCAAAGAGCTCGGCATTCGCCGGATCCTATGTTATGGTGACTCGGACTTGGTGGTCCAGCAATCATCCGGCGACTGGGACGCCAAGGACGCAAATATGGCAAGCTACCGCTTCCTCGTTCAGCAGATCAGCGGGTACTTTGAAGGATGCGAGTTCCTCCACGTACCAAGAGCCGACAAGGAGCCAGCTGATACCCTGGCTCGAATAGGCTCCACTCGGCAGGCAATACCAACCGGTGTCTCTTTGCAACGCCTCCTCAAGCCGTCTATCAAGCCGTCTCCAGAGTCCGATTCCATCTTCATGCCGCCTAACCCCGACGTGGCCGGGTCTGGCTCGAAGAACCAAGCAGGTAACCCGGGGACTTCGATAGTCGGCCCGGGGACGTCAGTAGGCGCCTCGGGGACTTCCGTAGTTACGCCCGACCCGGGGACTGCCACACCCGGCTCGGGGACTGCGGTAGTCGGCCCGGGGACTGCTCCAACACAACAGGCGGCGGCCGACTCCAGCGTTTCACCACCCAGCCTGCCCTCCCTGGTCGCAGTAGCCGTGTTGGCAATAGAAGAAGTCGCAGCTCCATTATGGGCTCAGTCCATCCTCAACTTCCTAATAAACCAAGATCTGCCGGCTGACGAAATAGAGGCAAGACAAGTCCAACGCCGAACCGGAGCATACACAATCGTCAACAGAGAGCTCGTCAAGCGCAGTGTCACTGGAGTCGTCCAGCGATGCGTCGAGCAAGAGAAGGGCATTGCAATCCTCAGAGATATCCACCAAGGAGAATGCGGCCACCATGCGGCCTCAAGATCACTCGTCACAAAGCCTTCCGCCATGGTTTCTTTTGGCCGACTGCTTTGGATGACGCCAAGGAGTTAGTTAAACATTGCAAAGGGTGCCAACTTTTCAGCTCCAAGCAACACATGCCGGCTTCAGCACTCAAGACCATTCCCCTCACTTGGCCCTTCGCCGTTTGGGGACTGGACATGGTGGGCCCATTCAAGACGGCACGCGGCGGCATGACACATCTGCTTGTCGCTGTGGACAAATTCACCAAATGGATTGAGGCAAAGCCGATCAAGAAGCTGAATGGGCCGACTGCCGTGACATTCATCGCAGACATAACAACTCGGTACGGCGTGCCACACAGCATCATCACCGACAATGGCATGAATTTCGCCAAGGGAGCCTTGGCACGTTTCTGCGTGACGCAAGGCATCCGGCTGGACTTAGCTTCCGTTGCCCACCCGCAGTCAAACGGCCAGGTCGAGCAAGCCAACGGCCTCATCCTTTCCGGCATCAAGCCCCGACTGGTCGTACCACTGGAGCGTTCAGCCGGCTGTTGGCTCGATGAGCTGCCGGCCGTCCTCTGGAGTCTGCGCACTACCCCAAACAAGTCAACCGGCTTCACTCCTTTCTTCCTCGTGTATGGTGCCGAGGCGGTCATCCCAACCAACATCGAGTTCGATTCACCTCAGGTAACCATGTACACGGAGGCGGAAGCTAGGGAAGCACGAGAAGACGGCGTCGACCTGCTGGAAGAGGGCCGGCTGTTAGCCCTCAGCCGGTCTGCCATCTATCAGCAGGGCCTGCAGCGCTACCACAGCCGGAAGGTCAAGCCAAGATCATTCCAAGAGGGCGATCTTGTGCTCCGGCTGATCCAGCGAACAGCCGGCCAGCACAAGCTCTCAGCCCCTTGGGAGGGCCCCTTCGTCATCAACAGAGCTTTAGGCAACGACTCTTACTACCTAATCGACATGCAGAAGCCGAAGGCACGAAAGAGAGACGACTTCGGCAAGGAGTCGGAACGACCATGGAACGCCAACCTCCTCCGAAGATTTTACAGTTGAAATACAGTATGTATCACGCTAAATTTTGTATTAAGTACGAGACAATAGGCCCCCCGAGGAGAGCTCGGGGACTGTCATCTTTTATCTATGAATGAAGAGTATCATGCTTATGACCTTGTCATTTCATTTACTTTTTGCATCCGACACCGGGTTCGACTAGTCGGCCCGGGGATTGGCCGCCTTGCGTTATATTAGAAGTCCTACCCGCGGTCAAACAAGTAGTGTGCCGGCACCCAAGCCTTCTCTTGCCAAAAGTCGCAGTTTGAAGAACCGGCTGTCCGGCTGGCAACAGTTAAAGGCAGGAAAGGACGCCCACACGAAAAACGGCTAGGGACTAACCGACTAATATAACAAAAGCCGGTTTTTCTCCCACCACGGACCGACTACCAGAGTAGCCGGCCGGCCGGCTTCCATTCACCTCACTTCAGTCTAAAAAAGCTCGAGTACTTACCTCCCCAAAGGGGAAGGCGGCAAAGGAAACAGCCTAAGGACAAAAAGCATACGTAAATGGAAGCCAAACACGCACACAATAATATTTACATAAAAGACCTTCAAAAGGCCAGCATTCAACATAGTTTGAATACACCCCTAGTGGGTGGAATTGCGCAAGTTTAATAAAATTGTTCAAAAGGCAACAAGCAGGAAAAAACAAGGACGGCAGATTAAGCCAAGGGAGCGACTGGCGAGTCGGGCAGGTCGGTGGAGACGGCAGTGCCGGCTGGAGGAGTGGCCGGCTGGCGAACCTCGGCATGATCACCGCCTCCCGCAGAGGGCGTGCTAGCACGCGCCTTGTTGCTGGAGGCACGATCGGGCTGAGGCTGGCTGGCCGCTTCACCGGCCGGCTCAACGTCTTCGCCCTCCTCTCCTTCGTCGTCTTCGCCTTCATCGATGGAGGCGATCTCCTCTGCCGAGTCCTCACCCACTGCCGGGTTCAGCCCGAACCACTCCTTCGGCTGGGCAACGCCATTGTCATTAATTTTAGGAGCGAAGACGCTGATATCAGTGCACTCGGCGATCATCGAGGCGCGCTGAGCGATAGCTGGCCGCACCTCCTCCAGCTCTTCATCGGCCTCCAGCCGCCAGGTGCGCAGTTGGTCCAGGTTCAGCCCCGGATACCAGGCTCAGACAAACTCCAGCGCCCGCCCAGCTCCAAGCCGGGCTGCCGATGCCTTCCAGGCCTCGAAGCGGCCAACCGCAACCTCCAGCCAGTCGGCAGTCTGACTCGGGGTGCGGGGAATCGTCTCGCTTGGACAGAGGGCGGCCAACACCTGCGCCCCGGCGCGCTGGAGGCGGCGGAGCATACGGTGAGCCGGCTGCAGCCGGGCTTGGACCGCCAAGAGTTGCTCCTCGAGCGTCCGGCCCGCGCCCGGCGCGATTTCAGCCCCCGCCTGCCGGCGCGCCTCGCGGTGGGCCTCGATGGTTTGGGCGGCGAAGATGGAGTAGCCAGGAAAGTAGTCTGCACGGAGAACAAAAAGCAGCACAAGTCAGAATACAAATCAGGGATCAAGGGGCAAGCAAGGAGTGAAGAAGGTGGCTTACCATCGATCAGATCATCGATATGACCGAAGCCCTTGCTCAATGCCTGCTTCGCCTCAGCCCGGCCCGCCGCTTCGGTCTCGAACTCGGCCCTCAGGGCGTTCTCGCTGTCCTGAGCTTCCTTCAGAGCCGCCTTGTGGCTCTCCTCCTGGTCGGCGAACTTCTTGGCCAGGCGGTCACGCTCCAGGACCAAGGCGCTGTACTCGGCTTCCTTGGCGCAAAGGGCGGCCTGGGCCCCGCTGAGCTGCTCCCTCAAGTCGGCATTGGCTCCTGCAAGGATGAAGACAGGAAAAAATTAATAAGGAAGAAGTCGTCAAGGAAGATCCGACCCGGCTGCTCAGCAGTCGGCCTGAATCTCGGGGACTACACCCAGTGGGTTCGCTGACGCGCCCCCACAGGAGATGAACGAAACAAAGCACGCACTCCGGCTGCTGGTCAGATCCTTGGTTCTCCGACCCAGCTCCTGAGCCTGGGAGTTGAAGGCGGCAGCGCGGAGGTTATGATACTCCTGGAAAATCAGACAGGAGGCGAGAATAAGATAGTCGTCAAGGAAGATTCGACCCGACTGCTCAGCAGTCGGCCCGAATCTCGGGGACGACACCCAGTGGGTGCGCTGACGCGCCCCCACGGAAGAAATCAATGAACAAAACAACCCAGGACAGAAGACTCACCCGGATGACGGCTCGCGTCGCAAGGAACTCTTGGGTGTATCGCTGCAGCGAGGCGGCCTGAGCTTGAAGCCGGCTCCGGACCTCCTGGGCCGCCGCGTTCAGCTCGCCCGTCCCCCCTGGGGGTCCACTCGGACGCGCTGGTGCTGGCCGCCTCCAGGGCCTCGGCCGCCTGGCCGGCGCCCGCAGCTTGGTGCGGTTCCAGCGCGGAGGCGCCACCCCCTGCGCGCCGGCGCAATGCTGGCTGCACCTCGAGGCCGGCCCCTGCCTCCGGCTCGGCCCCGGCCGGCTGCTCCGGCACCGCAGCCGATTGGCCGCCTTGGCCCGCTCCGGTCGGCGCTGCTTGCGGCGCCCCCTCCACGAAGATCACGGAGCCCTCCCTCCTCTCCATCACCGACGGGTCTTGGTCGACCTCCTCCGACGGGGGCACTGGGATGCCGGGCGCCACGGCGCGAAGGGGAACGACGAGCAGCGGAGGCCGGTTGTGCGAGGCCTCCGCCTCCGTCTCCGAGGCTGCCGCCTCCGCCCGGGCCTTGGCTGCCGCCTCGGCTGCTCCTTCGCCGCCTGGGCGGTCCTTCGCTCCGCCGCCTCCCGCTCCTCCCGCGCCTCCCGTGCGTTCCGCTCCGTGGCCTCCCTAAGGTCGGCGCGGGGATCCACGCGGCGGGAGCCTGAAGACCCTCCAGTCGGCCCGACTATGGAGCGCCGGGACCCCGCTCAAGGGAAAGCGGTGCCCTGTCCGGCAAGACAAGAAAGGTTCAGAAGAGTTTCGGTCGAAAGGGATAACAAAAAGTATATATACGAGGTATTCAACGACTTATGCCGAGATCGCCTGCGGCTGTTTTACCGCTTTGCGGAAGCGGGCCGCCTTCGCGGCCACCTCATCCCGCTTGGTCTCCGCTGTGGGAGCCTTGGATTTCTTCGTCCGGCTGCCGAAGAGGATCGACGCGGCCCGGCGCTTCTGCGCGCCGCCGCAGGTAGCCGGCGCGGCGGACGAGCCCGCACCTTGATGATCAAGCGCCGGCTGGCGGCGCGGGGCGACTTCGACCTCGACATCATCCGGCCAGTCCTCGAAACCGGCCCCGAGCCCCGCGCCTGCGGCCTCGTCGCTTTCCCCCAGGATGGCGTCTTCCATGGCGGCCGCTCCCAAGTCCGGATCATCGGCGTCGTCCACCGTGCGGTCGGGGAGGAGCTGGCGCTCTACCCCTGCGGCCCCGGTCGTCGGCGGAAGAAGAGGGTTCTGCTAAGGGCAAACCGACTGATCAGAGGCCGGCTATCATGAGGCCGGCTACCAAAGGAAGAAAGGAAGGAAAAACTTACGGCATGCGGAGGGTTGGCGCGGGAATACGGCTCCTTGCCATATCGCCAATCCTCGGCGAGCTTGGAGTTGGAGATGTAGTTCACCATGTAAGACACCTCTGCATGAGGCATCTCCCTGGTGCTCAGCTGGCACGGGTCGAAGCGGCCGCTCATCTGACAAATCATGTGAGGCCGGCCTTGGAGGGGAAGTACCCGGCGCTCCACGAAGGCGGCCACCAAGTCGGCTCCGGTCAGGCCCTCCGACTGGATCATCACCCGAAGCCGGGAGACGGCTGCGTTCCCGGCCTGAGACAATGACCTGGCCCGGTAGCTCCACGAAAGTTGCCTCCCAGCCGGCGGGCCGGCTACATAAGCCGGCAAGTTGATGTAGTCGCCTTGCTGGGCGACGTTCTTCACGTAAAAGTAAGACTTCTGCCAGAGTTTCACCGACTGGATCAGCAGGATGGGCGGGAACGGGTTGTTCTCGCCAGTCCGCCTCATGGCAATATAGGCTCCGCAGGGGGCGGGCACGCCCGCGACAACGGTGCCGAGCTTGCTCTGGAAGAATTCCCCCCAGAGCTTGAGCGTGGGGAGGACCCCGAGGAAGCCCTCGCATAGGGTGACGAAGGCCGACAGCAGCATCACCGCGTTGGGCGTGAGGTGATGCGGCTGGAGGTGGTAGAATTCAAGGAAGGCTCGAAGGAATTTGCTCGCCGGGAGGCCGAAGCCACGCAGGCAGTGCGAGCGGAAGATCACCCGCTCGCCCTCCTCCGGTGCCGGCGAAATCTCCCTCGCCGGCGCTTGACGAACCCGCACGAAGTTCTCGCCCGGCAGGCGCCGTGTCCGGCGGAGGAACTCGACGTGGTCTTCATGGACGTTAGAGCCATCCCACGAGCTTGAGAGCGCCATGGGAGCAACGCGGCGAGGAGCAAGACGATGCGACGGCGGAACGACGCAACAATGGGTGGCAGCGGCGGCGGAAAGAAGAAGGAAGGCAAGGAGGGGCGGAGCGAGGGAGAGCGTGCGAGCCTCTGCCGCTCCCTCTCCTCCCCCTACTTATAGACCGGCGCGGCGGAGCAGAGAAGGCGCGGCATGGGGGAACGTGGGGATCAACTGCGCCCACTTCCCCACGTCCCGCGATTATTGCGCCCTGAAGACGTAATAAAATCGCCGCGGGAAGGCGAGCGGTCCGCGTGGGCCGCAGAAGATCTACGCTCGGGCCGAGGCCTAGGAGTGGCGGGCCCGGGCCTGCTGCAGCGTCCCGTCACGCGCGTGCACTGACAGGATTTCCTTGCCACGTGGCCCACGGGATGGCCTGCGGTTAGCTCACAGGTCGACCGCGCTCCAGCCTACGAGAAACGGGGCTTTCCGAAGACGGCGCACACAAGCACAACCGACCCCTCAGGGTAGGAAGCTGACCGAGCTTCTCGTCCCTTTGTCAGTTTCGAAGCTCGCCAGCTTCGGGGACTACTGTCGGAGGAAATAACCATGGGTAGCCAAGCCAGCTCCCCCTGGCCCTTCTGAAAAAATTATTACGAGCCCATCCGGCCCTCAAGAATCCAATACATGGGGCCGGCTTCCCCTCGCCGGCTGTTTCCCAGGCCGACTATCGAAAGGCGGCCCGACTTCAGCCTTCATGAAAAAAGTTGCGGGAGGGCCGGCTCCGAGCAGCCGGCTCCGAGAAGGCCGACTCCAAGAAGCCGGCTCCCATAAAGTGGTCAAGATCGTACCCTCGAAGTCTGCACCCACATAACGGCGATGTGACGGGGCGTGGCTACAGTAAAGCTTGCCACCCCCGAATCCCGGAGCATGCCTGGCACAGTGCGCCGTACGGGTGGCCATGACCCGACCGGCGCGGCACTATTGCCACGATGACCCTGATGTCATCCACGACGGGCCGCCAGAGTGGCCCACGGGCGGTGGGCCCCTTCAGGCAGAGAGACACCCGAAGGCGGCCCGGCCTCCCCCAGTCGGCCCAAGACAGAGCCGGCTCTCCACAGCCGGTTTGCCACCCCCTCGAAGGGGACGCCCCATTAAGGAGACAAGACGCGGTGAGGCTACAGCGGTTACCCGTCGGACGGCGGCATTGTAGCCACGCCCACCTCGGCGAAGCCTTCGTCACCGGGATTGAGCAACAGTAACCAGCCACCGACAAGGCCTTGGACAATGGGGCCTGCCTGTCGACCAAGGAGCCGGCAGCCGGCGGGACCCACCAGCCGGCGGGCCCCAGCAGCCGACGCAGAAGCCGGCGAGTGTAGACACAGACGGCTGGGCCCCGCACCCAGCCGGATTACCATTGTATCCCCGGGGGGTGGGCCTATATAAACCCCCCGGGACACCCATGCAAAGGGTGGATCCCTGCTAGTTTTAAACACCACATAGGGAGGAGAAGAGAGCGGGCAGAGCCCTTCTTCCTCCTCTCGCCAAATAGCTCAAGGAGCATCGTGTAGCTACTTGTTCATCTAGTGATCATGCGGAGACCCCGCAGAGCAGCAGTAGGGGTGTTATCTCCACGGAGAGCCCCGAAGCTGGGTAAGATTCGCCGGCGTGCATGTCTTCTCCTCATCCCGCTTCCAGGCACCAGCGACGTCTTACTGGCTCCCACAATGATAAGCCACCCGTTGGCATATGTCGCACCTACCACCCGACAACGCCCTAGGGTTTCCCCTAGGGGGCGGCGGCTAGGTCAGATTGGATCTCCCTAGGGAAACCCTAGCGAGACTTGCCCCCCTAAGCCAAGCTGGTGGAGGCTTGCCTCCCAAGCCAGGTGGAGGCTCCCCATCTCCCCAAGTAACACGGGAAAAGGGTGTGGGGGCGCACAACCCCTTAGTGGGCTGGTTTGCCCCCTCCCCTTGGCCCATGAGGCCCTGCAACACTTCCCGGGGCTCGCGAAACACCTTTCGTTCATGTTGGCCATAGCCTGGTACCCCCTGAACACTTACGGACTCCAATACCCTTTGTCCAATATATCGATCTTCACCTCCGAACCATTACGGAACTCCTCGTGACGTCCAGGATCTCATACGAGACTCCGAACTACCTTCAGTAACCACATACTATTCCTGTTACAACTCTAGCGTCACCGAACCTTAAGTGTGTAGACCCTACGGGTTCGGGAACTATGCAGACATGACCGAGACACCTCTCCGGCCAATAACCAATAGTGGGATCTGGATACCCATACTGGCTCCCACATGTTCCACGATGATCTCATCGGATGAACCATGATGTCGAGGATTCAATCAATCCCGTATACAATTCCCTTTGTCTATCGGTATGTTACTTGCCTGAGATTCGATCATCGGTATCCCCATACCTTGTTCAATCTCGTTACCGGAAAGTGTCTTTACTCGTTCCACAATGCATGATCCCGTGACTAACTCTTTAGTCAAACTGATCTCATTATGATGATGCATTACCGAGTGGGCCCAGAGATACCTCCCCGTCATACGGAGTGACAAATCCCAGTCTCGATTCGTGCTAACCCAACAAACACTTTTGGAGATACCTGTAGTGCACATTTATAGTCACCTAGTTACGTTGTGACGTTTGATATACCCAAAGCATTCCTACGGTATCCGGTTGTTGCACAATCTCATGGTCTAAGGAAACGATACTTGACATTAGAAAAGCTCTAGCGAACGAACTACACGATCTTGTGCTATGCTTAGGATTGGGTCTTGTCCATCACATCATTCTCCTAATGATGTGATCCCGTTATTAATAACATCCAATGTCCATGGTGAGGAAACCATAACCATCTATTGATCAACAAGCTAGTGAACTAGAGGCTCACTAGGGACATGTTGTCATCTATGTATTCACACATGTAATACGGTTTCCGGTTAATACAATTAAAGCATGAAAAACAGAAAATTATCATGAACAAGGAAATATAGATCTTCATCGAGCTCCTCCTTGAGCTTGGTTGCGTCACCTGCTCGGTATCAACGGCACCTGCAAACTGGTTTTGGAAGTATCTGTGAGTCACGGGGACTCAGCAATCTTACACCCTCGCGATCAAGACTATCTAAGCTTATAGGTAAGGTAAAAGGTATGAGGTGGAGCTGCAGCAAGCGACTAGCATATTTGGTGGCTAACATATACGCAAATGAGAGCGAGAAGAGAAGGCAAAAGCACGGTCGAGAAACTATGATCAAGAAGTGATCCTAGAACAACCTACGGCAAGCATAACTCCAACATCGTGTTCACTTCCCGGACCCCGCCGAGAAGACACCATCACGGTTACACACGCGGTTGATTCATTTTAATTAAGTTAAGTTTCATGTTATCTACAACCAGACATTAACAAATTTCCATCTGCCCATAACCGCGGGCACGGCTTTCGAAAGTTCAAAACCCTGCAGGGGAGTCCCACTTAGCCCATCACAAGCTCTCACGGTCAACGAAGGATATTCCTTCTCCCGAGACATTCCGATCAGACTCGGCATCCCGGTTCTACAAGACATCCTCGACAATGGTAAAACAAGTCCAGCAACACCGCTCGAATGTGCCGAGAAATCCCGATAGGAGCTGCACATATCTCGTTCTCAGGGCACACTCAGATAGGTCAAGCTATGAGTAAAACCAACCCTCGAGTTGCCCCAAGGTGGCCCCGCAGGCTGCCCATTTCGGACCAACACTCAGAGGAGCATTGGCCCGGGGGGGTTAAAATAAAGATGACCCTTGAGTCTGCAGAACCCAAGGGAAAAAGAGGCTAGGTGGCGAATGGTAAAACCAATGTTGGGCATTGCTGGAGGAGTCTTATTCAAGGCGAACTGTCAAGGGGTTCTCATTATAACCCAACCGCGTAAGGAACGCAAAATCCGGGAACATAACACCGATGTGACGGAAACTAGGGCAGCAAGAGTGGAACAAAACACCAGGCATAAGGCCGAGCCTTACACCCTTTACCAAGTATATAGATGCATTCATTAAATAAGAGATATTGTGATATCCCAACAAAATATCCATGTTCCAACATGGAACAAACTCCAATCTTCACCTGCAACTAGCAACACTATAAGAGGGGCTGAGCAAAGCGGTAACATAGCCAAACAACGGTTTGCTAGGACAAGGTGGGTTAGAGGCTTGGTTCAACAATATGGGAGGCATGATAAGCAAGTGGTAGGTATCGTAGCATAGGCATAGCAAAAGAGTGAGCAACTAGCAAGCAAAGATAGAAGTGATTTTGAGGGTATGATCATCTTGCCTGAGATCCCGCAAGGAAGAAGAACGATTCCATGAAGAAGACAAATAGACGTAGTCGAACGAATCCTCACAACACAACATTATCGGAACCAACCCGAAGAAGCAACACCAGAAAGAAGAAAACAATCATGGTAAACAACCATCACATAAGCATGACATGATGCACAATCAAGTATGATGCATGTCCAGTTTAATGAGGCATGGCATGGCAAAGTGCACAAGCAATTCTACAAATTAAGTGGAGCTCAATATGCAACGAGTTGCATATTGATGGAACACCACATTAATTATTTAGTTCGGTCTCGTTTATGTACCCAACAATATTAAATGTAGTTAAACATGGCAAGAGGAGAAGCATAAAGAAATTAAACCTCTATATAAACAAGTTTAAATGAGGCCGGGACAAACAACAATTCTGGTAAATCCCCATATGCATTTAGCAAATTAATGCAAACAACAATTTAAACATACTTGGTGTTGTTATCATGACGCGGATGACATATGCAATTTTTAAGCAATTTTTATGAAAATGTTGATAAGAGCATATTATGAAGCATTAGTCATCATGCCGGAAACGAAAGGGGTGCCACGGCAATGAATCCGAAAATGGTGCCACGGCAACATATCGGTTCCGGTACCTCATGGAGATACGGTGCAAAGGAAGCAAGGGTGCAGATGTTCGGAACATGCTAGAGATGGTGGGGTGATCCCGGATTCCGGGTGTCCCACGAGTTGGCGACAAGGAAACGAGTGACAATTTGGACACGGTGCAAACACGAGCATCTCAAACATCGCAAGCATTCATTCACGGACCTCGTCTCGGGGTTATACCTTCGAAGTGTGCAAACGAGACGGTTCAGGTTCGATGGGACATAGTGGTACTTTCGTTCCTCGGCGACAGAAGAGGTACAAATGTTCTCAAGGCACTTGTCGGTCTGGACATGGGGTAGTTGTACATGGAAAACGTAGTGGTACTCGGAGTCTTTTCAAACCCAAGCGACGGTAGTCGTACACGATGCGTTGTGGAAGTAGTTGTACTCGTGGACTTCGGCGGCGGTAGTTGTTCAGGGTCTTGGCGGTTCATCGTGTAGCCGTACATGGTCGACGTGGTACATGGTTCGAAGTCGTGCATGTCCCGAAGATGTTCAGGGTCACCGTGAGGAACTTGTCGAATCCAGGGTCTTAGTCGTCGGCAGTGGTACACGTTTCGAAGGTGAACTTGACGAACTCGACTCCCTTCAGGGTTTTTGTGGTATTTGGGGTCTTCGGATCCGCCGGTCTCCTTCTTGCGACAATAGTTGAACTTGAAGTTATTGGTTCATGGGTCTTCGGCGACGGTAGTCGTTCCAGGCATGGGCGTCGAGGTACTTGGCAACAACCGGGGTTTTTGACGATCCGGTGAGACGACATGGTCCGGGGCAGTCTTGAACTTGATGGTCTCGATCTCCAAAGTGGCACAAGGATAGATGCACGGTCGTGGTCATCTTTGGCCCTAGGGCTCCATGATGGCGCCATGGTGGTCTTGTAGCAGCAGCCAGGGCGTCGAGGAGGAGATGGTCGTGGCGAGGTGATCAGAGGCGTGAGGAGGTGCTCCTGGTCACGTCAAGAGAGGCGCGGGGCGACGCCCTTGCCAGACGACGCTGGAGCAAGAGAACCCTGGCAAGGCCGAAGGTGCTTGCAGGAGGTGCCCATGGCTGGAGCAGAGGAGGGGTCAACGCCCGGCAACGAGGTGCAGCGGCAGGAGCTTCGAGCTCTGCCGGCTGTGGCCATGGAGGACGGCGACGCGGAGGCAGGGCCCTTGAGGGCGCGGCGCTCTGGGTCGTCGGTGTCCGGCAGGGTCGCGGTAGCGGCCTCCGACGAGGGAGCCGAACAGAGGCGCGGCGATGGCGGCACTGGAGGGACGGGGAGAGGGAGCGAGGCGGCGGAGATGGTTGCGGGCGCGGGTGCCATGGGAAGGCGACAACACGGAGGAGGGGAGGCTGCAGGGGCAGCGATGGACACGTCCGGTGGCGGGACGGACATGTCCGGCTGTGGGAGGAGGACGAAGTTAGGGTTAGACTGCGCGAAAATTCGGGGAGAGCCACATATATATAGGTAGAGGGAGCTAGGAAGCTCCAAATGAGGTGCGGTTTTCGGCCACGCGATCGTGATCGAACGACCGAGATGATGGAGGAGGTTTAGGTGGGTTTTGGGCCACTTTGGAGGGGTGTTGGGCTGCAACACATACGAGGCCTTTTCAGTCCCTCAGTTAACTGTTGGAGTATCAAACGAAGTCCAAATGGCGCGAAACTTGATAGGCGGTCTACCGGTAGTAAACCAAGGCCGCATGAAAAGTCTCGGTCCAATCCGGAAATGTTTAGCCCCCACACAGGAAAAGAGGTAGAAAGGACCACCGCAGGACATAGGAGCGCCGGAATGCAAAATGGACAACGGGGAAAATGCTCAGATGCATGAGACAAACACGTATGCAAATGCAATGCACATGATGACATGATATGAGATGCATGACATGCAAGCAATGACAAGGCAACAACAGCGAATAACTGGAGGACACCTGGCACATCGGTCTCGGGGCGTTACAACACTCCACCACTACGAGAGGATCTCGTCCCGAGATCTAGAATGGCACCGGAGGGAAAATGGAAGAGAAAGAGAAGAGGTAAAACTAAGTTGCTCCTTTGACAAACGAGTGAAACCAAAGAACCTTGAAAAGGTTAAGCCATTTCGAGAAAATAATACAACGGAGATAAATGAAGTTGAAAGCACTCCGTTAGCAAAGAGGAACAAGGAAGAACAACTTTGGGCAGCACTCCGGTTGAGAAGGGATGCAAGGCTTGATAAGGCGAAAAGAACTTGAGCAAAAAGGACAGAACACTCCGGTTAAATGGATAAGCAAAAGAAAGAAGCATGATCTTGACAAAACAAAATGATGGGTTGAAAAGAGCAACATCGCAATGCCTCCGGAAGAGAGAAATAGAAGATAGATCATTGAGATAAAAGAATGGAGAAGAATAGGCCAACTTCTGCCACAAAGAGCTTGAAAAGGAATCCTTAGAAGAAGGGTCGAAACGGAGTTGTTGGAACACCAACAATGAAAAGAATACGCTTGATATGGTCTTATAGAATACATCTCAAATTATGAGGTGACAACCTGCCACTCACGGGAAAAAGAATTGGATTGGTATGAACAAGGAGACGAGAAAGTATTTCACCGGGAGGATAAAGAAGAACTTGGGTCCTTTATAAGCACCATAAATAGCAACAATCCTTAGGGAAAGCTTTATGTGAAATATAACCCAAGGTAACTCCAATGACGAGATTGATGGATTTAAAATACCTCATTCTTAACAACATGTGAATCATGAGACATGAACTCAAATTATCAAGAATGACATAATACCACCTCCAATGATACGGTAGACAGATTTGCACTCCGGATTGCAAGATGAAGAATGCTTGAGCTCCTTAGAAAAGAATCTTGATGACAACTTCGAGAAGGAAATAAATCCTTTATGAACCATCATGTAGAACCTCCATGATGATCTCCGGTAAGAAAAGAATGATCAAACGAAAGGAAAGAGAGGTCGAAAACACAAGGTGAAACCTTGTAATGATTTGATGGATCTTTGGAATGATAATTGAAATAACTTTGAGCTCCGGAAAAGAAAGATGGAAAACTTGAATCGAGAATTTGATGAACCTCCGGAATAAGGAATTAATCACTTGAGTGAAACAAGAGTAATAATTATGTTATGCATATCCTTCACCAATTAAATTGATGACAAACAATGGATTTGGCATACTACTTACTCTCTTAGAAAGGATTAAGATAGATATTGCACAAACTTGAAGAGGCCTTCAATGATCCACCGGTAGGATTTGAAAGAACGAAAGAATTGATATGATAATGAAGGAATAAGAATCTTGATCAAACCACCGTAAGGATTGAAAATGAACGAATAAAAGATAAAGAAACATCGGGAAGAATTATAAAATGAATGAAGATGCTTGAGAGGATTTAGATACATGAGAACAAAGAGATCACGAGCCGATTAGAGACCACTTGAACGAAGCACCGGTAAAATTGGAGAATGATAGCTGAAAGCTGAGAATGAATAATCCCGAAATGATGGCCTTCAGAGAATCAAAGTGAAAAGACTCCTGAATTACTCTGGATGGGTGAAAAAGAATTTTCACAATCGAAAAAAACAATTATGAGAGGATGACATCAAGCTAGAACCATGAATCTCTGAGAGAGCGGATAGGATATGGAGGAAAAACTCTTCTTTGGTCTTCAGAATCTGAGAATTACGACGAGAAACACCACCAAATTGTTGAGATACTCCGGAATAAAGAAGAATGGAAAAGTTCAACCAACGATGAAAAGAATTTGAAAGATCTTGGAGAAAGACATTTGACTGATGATAATTCATACTTACGTCAAACTTGGAAAAGAAATCTGAGGATAGCTCCGGGAAAAGAAGAGTCAGGTAAGATCCTGGGAAAAGACCAGTGGGTTAGGGCCCACTCAAAAGATACACCATAGTAGGATTACTCGAAAGAGAGATAGCACCGGTTGGATAAAAATGCTTGAATGAGATAACATCCTCGAAAGAGCTTGAACGAAAGCATAGTAGAAACATGAATCTTCGAGATATCTTGAGCACTCCGGAACAATTAAATAGCGAGAAGTGAATGAATATGAGGTGCACCGGCATGAGAAGGTATTTGAAACGAGGAAAAAGGATATGATCAACACCAAAGCTTGATTTAAATACACCGGAGAAGAAAAGAATGAAGAATGATGAACTTGAGGTTCCGTTAGTATCTTCTTGAGAATCACCGGATAAGAACATTGACGGAAAAGGAGTAGAGAGGCTTCACTCGAATAAGATGGATACTTGATTAAGAAATCTGAATAAAAAAAAAAAAAAGGGGGGGGGGGGGGGGGAAAAAAACAAAGTCAACTTGGAACGGATAAAGACAACACCGTTGAGAAGAACTAGTAATAGATCTTGCTAATGTTGAAATGATCGGATCCACTTGAAGAGAAACACACCAGTTGAAAAGAAATTTAGATGACAAGCTCGATGATCAAGAAGGATTAGTATTCACATCGGAGTATGAGAACACCGTTTAGGAAAGGTATGGAATCAACATTTGACTTTGAAGCAACTCGAATACCACAACTCAAAACAAAACAAAGGATTGGCTTGTGGAATAAGCCGGAACAAACATATGATAGAGATTTCGCCCGAAGTTTTCGTGGTGGGGCCTACACGGGCTCGATCGTACAACACCATCATGTACAAGGTAGTGCACATGACATACGAAGCGTCCCCGAGTCGGCACAGCCTAGGACTCTTTAAGACACAACGAGACCACTGTAAAACCACCGTGAATAGGCGGACCACTAGACGTCGAACCCCAATTTCATATCATACATCTGTCGGAAAGAAATCCTAGGAGCTACTTGAATTCCCACTTATAAACTCCTGAAACTTTCCGGTTATGCAATCAGGTGTTGGGGATACAGGGGAAGCATAATATCTCACCCAAAGCTAGCAAATCCTACATCCAGCTGTATCCATCCTTCAACACATAACCAAGAAACCTTCGGAAATCGTCTACCTCAACCTTCGGAAAGCATCCGTTATACGAGTTATGGCAATACTCCCGAACTCCCGCCCCAGTACTGGGTGGCGTCGAGGTTATCTCACCAACAACTGCATAAAAGAGATTTTCAATGTCGACGAAACTAATCTCAGGTATTCCAGAACTGCAACGATAAAATTGTGACGACAACACCTCGGAGTTCAACTCCCTGAGACACTGCCACAACCCCTAAATGACAGGAGGCACCAAGAACAATGTTCTCATCACCAATCAATCGGAACGATTCCAAGATACCCGCGTGATCCTAAATTCTTTTTTTTAGTGAAATTTGAGAAGAGAAGAGTCAAAACTCTACGTTAGGATGCCTCACCAGAGGGACGAAGGGACTGAGGAGTAAAAAGAAGTCCTAACTCTCCGATATATATAATTCCTAAATGACTCAAAACTTTCTTAGACTCAATAACGCCAGTGATTCGATCAAGCAGGGGGCTCCTAAGGTCGGTGAAGGCTCTGATTACCAACTTATAACACCTTCGATGCGGCTATATCTCCCACGTGTCGAAGCATGACTTAGAGGCATAACCACATTGAAAGCAATGTCGCAAGTGAGGTAATCTTCACACAACCCATGTAATACATAAGGGAAAAAGATACATAGTTGGCTTACAATCGCCACTTCACACAATTACATGAATAAAGCATTACAACATCCAAATACAATCAAGGTCCGACTATGGAACCAAAATAAAAGAAGACTACCCCAAATGCTACACAGATCCCCGATCGACCCCAACTGGGCTCCACTACTGATCAACTAGAATGAAACAATAGAAACGACAAGATCTTCATCGAGCTCCTCCTTGAGCTTGGTTGCATCACCTGCTCGGTATCAACGGCACCTGCAAACTGGTTTTGGAAGTATTTCTGAGTCATGGGGACTCAGCAATCTTACACCCTCGCGATCAAGACTATTTAAGCTTATAGGTAAGGTAAAAGGTATGAGGTGGAGCTGCAGCAAGCGACTAGCATATTTGGTGGCTAACATATACGGAAATGACAACGAGAAGAGAAGGCAAAAGCACGGTCGAGAAACTATGATCAAGAAGTGATCCTAGAACAACCTACGTCAAGCATAACTCCAACACCGTGTTCACTTCCCGGACCCCACCGAGAAGAGACCATCACGGCTACACACACGGTTGATGTATTTTAATTAAGATAAACTTTAGGTTTTCTACAACCGGACATTAACAAATTCCCATCTGCCCATAACCGCGGGCACGGCTTTCAAAAGTTCAAATCCCTGTAGGGGAGTCCCAACTTAGCCCATCACAAGCTCTCACGGTTAACGAAGGATATTCCTTCTCCCAAGACAATCCGATCAGGCTCGGCATCCAGGTTACAAGACATCCTCGACAATGGTAAAACAAGTCCAGCAACACCGCCCGAATGTGCCGACAAATCCCGATAGGAGTTGCACATATCTCGTTCTCAGGGCACACTCAGATAGGTCAAGCTACGAGTAAAACCAACCCTCGAGTTGCCCCGAGGTGGCCCCGCAGGCTGCCCATTTCGGACCAACACTCAGAGGAGCACTGGCCCGGGGGGGGGGGTTAAAATAAAGATGACCCTTGAGTCTGCAGAACCCAAGGGAAAAAGAGGCTAGGTGGCGAATGGTAAAACCAATGTTGGGCATTGCTGGAGGAGTTTTATTCAAGGCGAACTGTCAAGGGGTTCCCATTATAACCCAACCGCGTAAGGAACGCAAAATCCGGGAACATAACACCGATGTGAGGGAAACTAGGGTGGCAAGAGTGGAACAAAACACCAGGCATAAGGCCGAGCCTTCCACCCTTTACCAAGTATATAGATGCATTAATTAAATAAGAGATATTGTGATATCCCAACAAAATGTCCATGTTCCAACATGGAACAAACTCCAATCTTCACCTGCAACTAGCAACGCTATAAGAGGGGCTGAGCAAAGCGGTAACATAGCCAAACAACGGTTTGCTAGGAAAAGGTGGGTTAGAGGCTTGGTTCAACAATATGGGAGGCATGATAAGCAAGTGGTAGGTATCGCAACATAGGCATAGCAAAAGAGCGAGCAACTAGCAAGCAAAGATAGAAGTGATTTCGAGGGTATGATCATCTTGCCTGAGATCCCGCAAGGAAGAAGAACGAGTCCATGAAGAAGACAAACAAACGTAGTCGAACGAATCCTCACAACACGACGTTATCGGAACCAACCCGAAGAAGCAACACCAGAAAGAAGCAAACAATCATGGTAAACAACCATCACATAAGCATGACATGATGCACAATCAAGTATGATGCATGTCCGGTTTAATGAGGCATGGCATGGCAAAGTGCACAAGCAATTCTACAAATTAAGTGGAGCTCAATATGCAATGAGTTGCATATTGATGGAACACCACATTAATTATTTAGTTCGGTCTCGTTTATGTACCCAACAATATTAAATGTAGTTAAACATGGCAAGAGGAGAAGCATAAAGAAATTAAACCTCTATATAAACAAGTTTAAATGAGGCCGGAACAAACAACAATTCCGGTAAATCCCCATATGCATTTAGCAAATTAATGCAAACAACAATTTAAACATACTTGGTGTTGTTATCATGATGCGGATGACATATGCAAGTTTTAAGCAATTTTTATGAAAATGTTGATAAGAGCATATTATGAAGCATTAGTCATCGTGGCGGAAACGAAAGGGGTGCCACGGCAACGAATCCGAAAATGGTGCCACGGCAACATATCGGTTCCGGTACCTCATGGAGATACCGGTGCAAAGGAAGCAAGGGTGCGGATGTTCGGAACATGCTAGAGATGGTGGGGTGATCCCGGATTCCGGGTGTCCCACGAGTTGGCGACAAGGAAACGAGTGACAATTTGGAGATGGTGCAAACACGAGCATCTCAAACATCGCAAGCATTCGTTCACGGACGTCGTCTCGGGGTTATACCTTCGAAGTGTGCAAACGAGACGGTTTAGGTTCGATGGGACGTAGTGGTACTTTCGGTCCTCGGTGACGGAAGAGGTACAGACGTTCTCAAGGCACTTGTCGGTCCGGACTTGGGGTAGTTGTACATGGCAAACGTAGTGGTACTCGGAGTCTTGTCAAACCCAAGCGACGGTAGTCGTACACGACGCGTTGTGGAAGTAGTTGTACTTGCGGACTTCGGCGGCGGTAATTTTTTAGGGTCTTGGCGGTTCATCGTGTAGCCGTACATGGTCGACGTGGTACACGGTTCGAAGTCGTGCATGTCCCAAAGATGTTCAGGGTCACCGTGAGGAACTTGTCGAATCCAGGGTCTCAGTCGTCGGTAGTGGTACACGTTTCGAAGGTGAACTTGACGAACTCGACTCCCTTCGGGGTTGTCATGGTATTTGGGGTCTTCGGATCCGTCAGTCTCCTTCTTGCGACAACAGTTGAACTTGAAGTTATTGGTTCATGGGTCTTCGGCGACGGTAGTCGTTCCAGGCATGGGCGTCGAGGTACTTGGCAACAACCAGGGTTTTTGACGATCCGGCGAGATGACATGGTCCGGGGCAGTCTTGAACTTGATGGTCTCGATCTCCAAAGTGGCACAAGGAGAGATGCACGGTCATGGTCACCTTCGGCCCTTGGGCTCCATGATGGCGCCGTGGTGGTCTTGTAGCAGCAGCCAGGGCGTCGGGGAGGAGATGGTCGTGGCGAGGTGATCAGAGGCGTGAGGAGGTGGTCCTGGTCACGTCAAGAGACACAGCGGGGCGACGCCCTTGCCGGACGGCGCTGGAGCAAGAGAACCCTGGCGAGGCCGAAGGTGCTTGCAGGAGGTGCCCACGGCTGGAGCAGAGGAGGGGTCAACGCCCGGCGATGATGTGCAACGGCAGGAGCTTCGAGCTCTGCCGGCTACGGCCATGGAGGACGGTGACACGGAGGCGGGGCCCTTGAGGGCGCGGCGCTCCGAGTTGTCGGTGTTCGGCAGGGTCGCGGTAGCGGCCTCCGGCGAGGGAGCCGAACGGAGGCGGGGCGATGGCGGCACTGGAGGGACGGGGAGAGGGAGCGAGGCAGCGGAGATGGTTGTGGGCGCGGGTGCCATGGGAAGGCGACAACACGGAGGAGGGGAGGCTGCAGGGGCAGCGATGGACACGTCCAGCGGCGGGACGGACATGTCCGGCTGCGGGAGGAGGACGAAGTTAGGGTTAGACTGCGCGAAAATTCGGGGAGAGCCACATATATATTGGTAGAGGGAGCTAGGAAGCTCCAAATGAGGTGCGGTTTTCGGCCACGCGATCGTGATCGAACGACCGAGATGATGGAGGAGGTTTAGGTGGGTTTTGGGCCACTTTGGAGGGGTTTTGGGCTGCAACACATACGAGGCCTTTTCGGTCCCTCGGTTAACCGTTGGAGTATCAAACGAAGTCCAAATGGCACGAAACTTGACAGGCGGTCTACCGGTAGTAAACCAAGGCCGCATGAAAAGTCTCGGTCCAATTCGGAAATGTTTAACCCCCCACACACGAAAAGAGGTAGAAAGGACCACCGGAGGAGATAGGAGCGCCGGAATGCAAAACGGACAACGGGGAAAATGCTCGGATGCATGAGAAAAACACGTATGCAAATGCAATGCACATGATGACATGATATGAGATGCATGACACGCAAGCAATGACAAGGCAACAATAGCGAATAACTGGAGGATACCTGGCACATCGGTCTTGGGGCGTTACAAAAGTCTTACATCAACGAGGCTAATGAATGGGCTATGGAGATGCCCATCGATTGATGTTAATGCAAGGAGTATGGATTGCCATGCAACGGATGCACTAGAGCTATAAATGTATGAAAGCTCAACAAAAAGAAACTAAGTGGGTGTGCATCCAAGTTGCTTGCTCATGAAGACCTAGGGCACTTGAGGAGGCCCATTGTTGGAATATATAAGCCAAGTTCTATAATGAAAATTTCCCACTAGTATATGGAAGTGACAAAACAAAAGACTCTCTATCATGAATATTATGGTGCTACTTTCAAGCACAAGTGTGGCAAAGGATAGTAGCATTGTCCCTTTTATTTTTTTATTTGGACTTTCCTTTTTTTTCTTATTTGGCCTTTCTCTTTTTTTAAGACAATGCTCTATGAATGATGGTCATCACACTTCTATTTACTTGCAACTCGATACTAGAACAAAGTATGACTCTATATGAATGCCTCCGGCGGTGTACCGGGTTATGCAATGAACCAAGAGTGACATGTATGAAGGAATTATGAACGGTGGCTTTGCCACAAATACTATGTCAACTACATGATCATGCTAAGCAATATGACAATGATGAATGTGTCATGATAAACAGAATGGTGGAAAGTTGCATGGCAATATATCTCGGAATGGCTATGGAAATGTCATAATAGGTAGGTATGGTGGCTGTTTTGAGGAATATATAAGGAGGTTTATGTGTGAAAGAGTGTATCATATCACGGGGTTTGGATGCACCGGCGAAGTTTGCACCAACTCTCAATGTGAGAAAGGGCAATGCACGGTACCGAAGAGGCTAGCAATGATGGAAGGGTGAGAGTGCGTATAATCCATGGACTCAACATTAGTCATAAAGAACTCACATACTTATTGCAAAAATCTACAAGTCATCAAAAACCAAGCACTACGCGCATGCTCCTAGGGGGATAGATTGGTAAGAAAAGACCATCGCTCGTCCCCGACCGCCACTCATAAGGAAGACAATCAAATAACACCTCATGTTTCAAATTTGTTACATAACGTTTACCATACATGCATGCTACGGGACTTGCAAACTTCAACACAAGAAATTCTCAAATCAACAACTACCCAACTAGCACGACTTTGATATTATTACCTCCATATCTCAAAACAACCATCAAGCATCAAACTTCTCTTAGTATTCAAAACACTCATAAGAAAAAATACTAATCTTGAATACCTAGCATATTAGGATTATTTAAGCAAATTACCATGATATTTAAGACTCTCAAAATAATCTAAGTGAAGCTTGAGAGATCAATAGTTTCTATAAAAAAAATCCACCACCGTGCTCTAAAAGATATAAGTGAAGTACTAGAGCAAAACTATATAACTCAAAAAGATATAAGTGAAGCCATAGAGTATTCTAACAGATTCCAAATCATGTATGGATCTCTCAAAAGGTGTGTACAACAAGGATGATTGTGGTAAATTAAAAAGCAAAGACTTAAATCATACAAGACGCTCCAAGCAAAACACATATCATGTGGTGAATAAAAATATAGCTCCAAGTGAAGTTACTGATATAAGTAGACGAAAAGAGGGGATGCCTTCCGGGGCATCCCCAAGCTTTGGCTTTTGGGTGTCCTTAGATTATATTGGGGGTGCCATGGACATCCCCAAGCTTAGGCTCTTGCCACTCCTTGTTCCATAATCCATCAAATCTTTACCCAAAACTTGAAAACTTCAAAACACAAAACTTAAAGTAGAAAATCTTGTGAGCTCCGTTAGCGAAAGAAAACAAAAGACCACTTCAAGGTACTGTAATGAACTCATTCTTTATTTATATTGGTGTTAAACCTACTGTATTCCAACTTCTCTATGGTTTATAAACTATTTTACTAGCCATAGATTCATCAAAATAAGCAAACAACACATGAAAAACAGAGTCTGTCAAAAACGGAACAGTCTGTAGTAATATGTAGCTAGTGCAAGATCTGGAACCCCAAATATTCTAAAATAAATTGCTGGACGTGAGGAATTTATCTATTAATCATCTGCAAAAAGAATTAACTAAATATCTATAATGCCCTCGATGCGGCTATATCTCCTACGTGTCGAAGCACGACTTAGAGGCATAACCGCATTGAAAGCAATGTCGCAAGTAAGGTAATCTTCACAACAACCCATGTAAATAGATAATAGGGGAAAAGGTACATAGTTTGCTTACACTCGCCATGTCACACAAATACATGAATAACATTACAATCATCCAATACACCCATGGTCCGACTACGGTACCAAAATAAAAGATCAACCCCAACATGCGACACGGTCCCGATCGCCCCAACTGGGCACCACTACTGATCATCTGGGAAAGACACGTAGTAACGGCGAGAGTCTTCGTCGAACTCCCACTTGATCTCAAGCACATCATCTGGAACAATATTGTCGGTCCCTGCATTTGGTTTGGAAGGCATCTGTGAGTCACCGGGACTCAGCAATCTCGCACCCTCGTGATCAAGACTATTTAAGCTAATAGGTGAGGCAAGGTAATATGTGGAGCTGCAGGAAGCGACTAGCATATATGGTGGCTAACCTGTTCGCAAAAGAGAGCGAGAAGAGAAAGCAAAGCACGAACGAAGAACTATGATCAAGAAGTGATCCTAGAACAACCTACGTCAAACATTACTCCAACACCGTGTTCACTTCCCGGACTCCGCCGAGAAGAGACCATCACGGTTACACACGCGGTTGATTCATTTTAATTAAGTTAAGTTTCATGTTATCTACAACCAGACATAAACAAATTCCCATCTTCCCATAACCGCGGGCATGACTTTCGGAAGTTCAAAACCCTGCAGGGGAGTCCCAACTTAGCCCATCACAAGCTCTCACGGTCAACGAAGGCTATTCCTTCTCCCGAGACATTCCGATCAGACTCGGCATCCCGGTTCTACAAGACATCCTCGACAATGGTAAAAAAAGTCCAGCAACACCGCCCGAATGTGCCGACAAATCCCGATAGGAGATGCACATATCTCATTCTCAGGGCACACTCAGAAGAGCCAGATGTCTGGTAGGCCAGCCCAGAGTTGCCCCTGGTAGCCCCGGACATCGCTCAGTTGGACCAACACTTAGAGAAGCACTGGCCCGGGGGGTTTAAAAATAAAGATGACCCTTGAGTCTGCGAAACCCAAGGGAAAAAGGCTAGGTGGCGAATGGTAAAACCAAGGTTGGTCATTGCTGGAAGAGTTTTATTCAAGGCAAACTGTCAAGGGGTTCCCATTATAACCCAACCGCGTAAGGAACGCAAAATCCGGGAACATAACACCGATATGACGGAAACTAGGGCGGCAAGAGTGGAACAAAACACTAGGCAAAAGGCCGAGCCTTCCACCCTTTACCAAGTATATAGGGGCATTAAGATAACAAGATAATATAGTGATATCCCAACAATAAACAATGTTCCAACAAGGAACGATCTCCAATCTTCACCTGCAACTAGCAACGCTATAAGAGGGGCCGAGCAAAGCGGTAACATAGCCAAACAACGGTTTGCTAGGATATGGTGGGTTAGAGGTTTGACATGGCAATTTGGGAGGCATGATAAGCAAGTGGTAGGCATCATAGCATAGGCATAGCAAAAGAGCGAGCATCTAGCAAGCAAAGATAGAAGTGATTTCGAGGGTATGATCATCTTGCCTGCAAAGTTGTCAGAGTTGACTTGATCCTCATAAGCAAACTCAACGGGCTCCTTCTTAGCGAACTTGTCTACCGGCTCTACCCAAACAAGCAAAAGGAACACAATCAACCACGTGCAATGCTCGAACAACATGATGCAAACATGGTATGCTATGCGGGATGCGGTATGTGATGCATATGCAAAATTTGACAAGGAATGATTGAACCTGGCCTCAACATTGATATCCAAGAGTGCCACTGGAAAGGTGAGGTGATTTCGGTTGAAATCGATATAAAGATCACCGGAATCGGATGCACGGTTTGGAAATGGCAAGCAAAACAAATATGGCATCGGTCTGCGATAATCAGCAAGTAGCCATCTAAATGCATCAAGATAAATATGCTACAGCACTCAAACATGACAACAAAATACATGGCAGGGATCCACTCATGATGCTTGACAAAATATGAACACCGAGCTACGGCCAACTCATCCATTAACAGGTTCAAACAAGCATGGCAAAAGTGCAAATGATAACAGGTTTCAGACTTAGTGAAATTAACACAAGTCTGGAATTTAACATCAGGAAGCACACTTTGGAGCATGAAAACTATATGCTACAGGAACTTAACATGGAAAAGCAAGGCATGGCATAAAGCTACTCAAAAGACTTAACAAAAGTCCCTTAGTGACCTTGAGCCAAAAGGGATCAGAAAATACAATTGCAAACATGTGAACATGGCAAAAACATAATCAGATTACAGACTTAGTGAAAAACTAGAGCATGCAAATCTGTTAACGAGTAGGCATGTTTACGAGCTCGATGCACTCACTACAGAGCATGACGTGACAAATTAAGCATTTCAGGCATCAAGATGAGCTCAAATGAAAATGATGCAATGAGATTAAATGATGTACTCTCTGAGACGAACATTTTGATATGCTACACGCTCAAATGGGAGCTACGGATGCGGAGTTACGACTTGATGAAAAACGCAAAAAAAACTAGGGTTCTGGGGAATATAAGTCAACCGAGATTTGTTAGATCTAGATCCAGCCGGGCGCGGATCTCGAGGTTCGCCGGCCGGAGTTCGTGGGGGGGGGGGGGGCGCCGGAGTCGAGGGAGAAGACCGTAGCGGAGCCGGAGGATGCCGGCAATGGAGGTGGCCGCGAGGATGGGGCGGCACGGCGCCGGAGCTCCGGGCGGCGGCGCGCGGCGAGTCGGCGGCGATGGCGGCGGTGGCCGGTGCGGGACTCCGGGCAGCGGCGCGGGAGCGGAGGCGGCGGGGCGGCGAGAGGAGGCGGGCGCCGAGCGGCTGGGCCTCGCGGGGGCCTGACCTGGACTCGCGGGCCGGCGGCGCGGGAGGACGGCGGTGGGACACATGGCGGCGGGCGATTGGAGGGGAGCGGCTGCGCGGACGTGTCCGGCCTGGTTCGGACGCGTCCGGCGGCGGAGAGGGAGCGGGGCTGGGGTTCATCCGCGAGATTTTTGGAGGGGGTAGTATATATAGAGGTAGAGGGGGCTAGGAAGCTCCAAATGAGGTGCGGTTTTCGGCCACGCAATCGTGATCGAACGACCGAGATGATGGAGATGGTTTAGCTGGGTTTTGGGCCACTTTTGAGGGGTGTTGGGCTGCAACACACACGAGGCCTTCTCGGTCCCTCGGTTAAACGTTGGAGTATCAAACGAAGTCCAAATGGTACGAAACTTGATAGCCGGTCTACCGGTAGGAAACCAAGGCCGCTTGACAAGTCTCGGTCCAATCCGGAAATGTTTAACCCCCCACACACGAAAAGAGGTAGAAAGGACCACCGGAGGAGATAGGAGCGCCGGAATGCAAAACGGACAACGGGGAAAATGCTCGGATGCACGAGACGAACACGTATGCAAATGCAATGCACATGATGACATGATATGAGATGCATGACAAAGGCAACAACACATGGAGACAAAAACCCGAACCTGAGGGAAATATAATAACTTAGGCCGAAAATGGCAAGAGTTGGGATACATATAAGGTAAATTACATCCGGGGTGTTACAACACTCCACCACTACAAAAGGATCTCGTCCCGAGATCTAGGACTGGAAAAACGCCGGGTACTCAGAACGGAGGTGATCCTCGCGTTCCCAGGTAGCTTCACGGTCGGAATAGTGTGACCACTTGACTTTGAGGAATTTGATTGACTTATTGCGAGTCTTGCGTTCAGTCTCTTCAAGAATAGCAACTGGGTGCTCATGATAAGAGAGGTCTTCTGGGAGATCAATTTCTTTGAAGTTGACGGTGCGGTCAGGGGTCTTGAAGCACTTGCGGGGCTGAGAGACATGGAACACGTCGTGCACATTTGCAAAGTTGGGAGGAAGCTCGAGTTGATAGGCGAGATCGCCTTTCTTGCTGACGATTTTGAAAGGACCCACGTATCTAGGGGCAAGCTTCCCTTTGATACCGAAGCGACGAGTACCTTTCATTGGAGAGACGCGGAGGTAAACATGGTCTCCGATCTCGAAAGCCAAATCACGATGCTTACTATCATAGTAGCTCTTCTGGCGCGATTGCGCTGCTTTGAGGTTATCACAAATGACTTTGCACATTTCCTCTGCCTCTGTGATCAAGTCATTTCCAAGAAGTTGACATTCACTGGTCTCTCACCAGTTAAGAGGAGTACGGCACTTCCTGCCATAGGGAATTTCAAATGTGGCCTTGCCCGAGCTTGCTTGAAAACTGTTGTTGTAGGAGAATTCGGCATATGGAAGACAATCTTCCCACTTCATACCGAAGGAGATAACGCAAGCCCTGAGCATATCTTCAAGAATCTGATTGACACGCTCGACTTGACCGCTAGTTTGTGGATGAAAAGCTGTGCTGAAGCGGATGTTTGTGCCCATGGCCTTCTAAAAAGAATCCCAAAACTTGGAGGTAAAGATGCTGCCACGGTCTGAAGAGATCAACTGTGGAATGCCGTGCAGAGAGACAATCCGAGAGGTATACAGCTCCGCCAATTGAGCTGCAGTGATAGACTCTTTGATAGGCAGAAAGTGAGCCACTTTAGTGAGTTTGTCGATGACAACGAATATAACATCATTGCCACGCTTGGACTTTGGAAACCCAGTCACGAAGGCCATCTCAATGTGGTCAAACTTCCATTCTGGAATGTCAAGAGGTTGGAGGAGACCAGCTGGTCGTTGGTGTTCTGCCTTCACTCTTCTGCAGACATCACATTCATTCACGAACTGAGCAATCTCGCGCTTCATTCGAGTCCACCAATAAGCCTGCTTGAGGTCCTGGTACATCTTCATACTGCTAGGGTGGATCGAGAGGAGTGAATTGTGCGCCTCGTTCATAATAACTTTACGAAGGTCACCTTTAGGCACAACAATGCGATCCTCGAAGAAGAGAGTATCCTTGTCATCAAGGCGATAGCACTTGTACTTGGGTTGACTCTTGGCAATCCCAATCTTCACCTTCTTCACCATAGCATCAAGAAGTTGAGCCTCGTGAATCTGATCTTCCAAAGTAGGAGAGACATGAAGGTTGGCAAGGAAACCTTGAAGAACAACTTGCAGATTGAGTTTGCGGAAAGCTTCACAAAGCTCGGGTTGGTAAGGCTTGAGAATCAGACTGTTGCAGTAAGCCTTCCTGCTCAATGCGTCAGCAATCACATTGGCCTTGCCTGGAGTATATTCGATACTCAGATTATACTCTTGAATCATTTCGACCCAATGAGTATGCCTGAGGTTGAGGTTAGGCTGAGTGAAGATGTACTTGAGACTCTTGTGGTCAGTGAAGATGTCCACTTTTCTTCCCAATAAGAGATGTCTCCAAGTCAAAAGAGCATGCACAACTGCCGCCAACTCGAGGTCATGAGTGGGGTAGTTCTTCTCATTGGGATTCAACTAGCGAGAGGTATAAGCCACAACTTTCTTGTCTTGCATCAACACTGCACCATGACCTTGAAGAGAGGCATCGCAGAAGACCTCGAACGGTTTGGATTCATCAGGAGGAGTCAGAACTGGAGCAGTGACTAATTTCTCTTTCAAAGTGTTGAAAGCGATGTCACATTCCGGAGACCAAACGTACTTGGTGTGCTTCTGGAGAAGGTTGGAAAGAGGATTCGCGATCTTTGCAAAGTTCTCAACGAACCTTCGATAGTAGCTTGCGAGACCAAGGAACCTGCGGAGTTGCTTCACGTTCTGAGGTGGTTCCCAATTCACAATTGCAGACACCTTCTCAGGATTCACCGCTATGCCCTTGGCAGAGATGATATGCCCAAGATAGAGAACCTCATCGAGCCAAAACTCGCTGACGGAGTCCTGGATTAGGGGGTGTTTGGATAGCCGGACTATACCTTCAGCCGGACTCCTGGACTATGAAGATACAAGATTGAAGACTCCGTCCCGTGTCCGGAAGGGACTTTCCTTGGCATGGAAGGCAAGCTTGGCGATACGGATATGAAGATCTCCTACCATTGTAACTGACTTTGTGTAACCCTAACCCTCTCCGGCGTCTATATAAACCAGAGGGTTTTAGTCCGTAGGACAACATACACATCAACAATCATACCATAGGCTAGCTTCTAGGGTTTAGCCTCCTCGATCTCGTGGTAGATCAACTCTTGTACTACCCATATCATCAATATTAATCAAGCAGGACGTAGGGTTTTACCTCCATCGAGAGGGCCCGAACCTGGGTAAAACTTCGTGTCCCTTGTCTCCTGTTACCATCCGGCCTAGACGCACAGTTCGGGACCCCCTACTCGAGATCCGCCGGTTTTGACCGACATTGGTGCTTTCATTGAGAGTTCCTCTGTGTTGTCGCCATCAGGAAGGATGCCTCGCCCCGTCTTTAAAGACGGCACTGTTGCTAAGGGAGCTTTGGCTGTCGGCCAAACCCTCTGGTTAGGTGGCTTTCTTGTGACCGCCTGTTCGGCTTCTGCGCCGACGATGACCTCTCGAGCCATCGAAAACAATCTTCATGTCAACTCAGAACTCGCCGAGCAGTTAGATCCAATAGAGCTTTCCTACATAAACGAGCTCTTGGATCGCTTCGCCGCCCCGGGAGTCGCTACGGATTATGACCAGATTGGGCCTAAAACCGATCTGAGAGAGATTAACTCTCCCCAAGTCACCCATCACGTTGTCGTGGTAGAGGGACAGTGCGGCGACCCTTCATCTATCTTAAGGACTCGCTACGTCCAGATTCCCGATCCTTCCAAGCCAGATACCCGCGGAGGGGAGGATATCACTCAAGACCTGAACTTAGAGTCAGGCGACAGGCTGGATTCATTAGACAACATCCAGGAATCCAAATTTTCGAGTTCAGAAATTCCTCGGCCTCTGAGACTTAGATGGGGTGAGGCTTCGGATTTAATTCCACCCACCCACCCCAACATAAGTGATCTATCCAAAATCAGGCAGGAACCCGATGAAACAGTACATCATTACTGGGCCAGATTCCTCCTGGTTAAAAACTGGCTAAGGGACTGCCGCGAGGAAGACGCAATCTCAATCTTCTGCAATAACTGCACGGACAAGGGAATACTCAACGCCATAAGTCGCCGTGATATTACACGCTTCACTGACTTGGCGTCCATTGTACGAAAGTACTATGCGATGGAAAGCGCCTGGAAAACTGAAATAAAATTTTGGGACAATCTGGCCCTGAATACAAACCCAGTCCGAAATAAAAGGGTGCATCATCACCAGTCACCCGGGTCAAGCACTAAAAAGCAAAAACCCTCTACAGGGCATGGAACCGTATTGGAAGGGTGGCTTAATGGACCCTGTAAAATTCACAGTACAGAGGACGCCACACCAACTCACAGCCTCAGAGCATGTTGGTTACTTCGGCAGGTGGCCAAAATTGGCGAAAATCTCCTAATTCCGGAGGCCATAGAAAGCCACCCCAGAGACACCAATACGGTATTAACAGTCTTCAAGACTTTCGCATCAAATAATATGTGAAAAAGAATACTCCGCAGCCTTGCCGAAGTCTACCAAGTAGCAACAATAAACCCATGGAGTGACACGGCTATTACCTTTAACGCCAGTGATGAACCTAAATTCCGAACAGCCCGAGCACCAGCCGCATTGGTCCTCAGTCCAATAGTGGACGGCTTTCGTCTTACCAAGGTACTCATGGACGGCGGCAGCGGATTGAACCTCATTTACGAGGAGACTCTTCAAAAAATGGAAATAGACTGGAACCGCATTGAGCGAAGTAGCACAACCTTTAGAGGAATAATCCCCAGTCGGGAAGCGCGCTGTACAGGAAAAATCACACTAGATGTGGTGTTCGGCACGCCGGATAATTACAGGTCCGAAGAGGTCACGTTCCAGGTGGCTCCATTCTGCAGCGGTTATCACGCTCTGCTATGGCGGGAAGCGTTTACAATCTTCCAAGAAATACCCCATTACGGGTACATGAAGCTCAAGATGCCCGGGCCTAACGGGATCATCACTCTCGCTAGTGATCTGGACATAGCACTCCGCACCGAAAACAAGACAGCCGCACTGGCCCTCGAGGCACTATCCGAAGCCCTAGCGGCTGAGGAGCTGACTGCGCTGCACTCTACGGTGAATAGGGATGATGTGGTACTCGACAAAAGATCCAAGTCCACCTCCTTTAAACCGGCAGACGAAATAGTCAAATTCCAAATCCATCCAACGAACCCCAATAAAACAGCTTCCATCGGGGCACAGTTAAACCCTGATGTTGACGCCATATTGCGAGAGTTCCTACAAGAGAACTGGGACATTTTCGCCTGGCACCCTTCAGACATGCCAGGAATCCCACGCAGGCTGGCCGAGCACAGCTTAAATATCCAAAGAGGATTCAAACCTGTCAAACAGGCTCTTCGGCGTTTTTCCGAACCTAAGAGACATGCCATGGGAGAGGAGCTAGCAAAGCTATTGGAGGCCGGATTCATCAAAGATATAAAACATCCGGACTAGCTAGCAAACCTGGTGATGGTACCAAAGAAGGACAAATCCTGGCGCCTGTGTGTTGATTTTAAAGACCTTAACAAGGCTTGCCCAAAGGATCCCTTCCCCCTCCCCCGCATCGATCAAATTATTGACGCTACCGCAGGACACGATTCGTTGTGTTTCCTCGACGCATATTCTGGCTACCATCAAATCAAGATGGCAGAACCAGACCAAGCCGCAACGGCATTTATCACACCATACGGGCCATTCTGCTTCAACACGATGCCCTTCGGGCTCAAAAACGCCGGCGCAACATATCAGCGCATGATTCAGACATGTCTGGCAAGCCAGATCGGCAAAACAGTGCAGGCATATGTAGATGATGTGGTCGTCAAAACAAGACATGTTGAATCTCTAGTAGACGACTTGAGGCTCACATTTGATAACCTCCGAACATACGACATCAAGCTCAACCCGGAAAAATTTGTTTTCGGCGTTCCAGCCGGAAAGCTCTTGGGCTTCATTGTATCTGGTAGAGGAATTGAAGCAAATCCAGCCAAGATCCGAGCTCTGTCGCAACTGGATATCCCAAAGGACCTCAAACAAATACAAAAGTTAACCGGATGTGTGGCGTCTCTAAGCCGCTTTATCTCCCGCTTGGGAGAAAAGGCCCTACCCCTTTACCGCCTCCTTCGGCGCACCGAACACTTCAAATGGACGGACGCAGCCACGGCTGGACTCGATGAAATAAAAGCCATACTGGGAACAAACCCAGTCCTGGCCGCGCCAAACATTGGCGAACCAATGCTATTATACATTGCAGCAACACATCAGGTTGTAAGCGCAGTGCTCATCATCGAACGAGAAGCGGACGGACACAAATTCCCCCTTCAAAAGCCGGTCTATTATGTGTCCACTGTCCTCACTCCCTACAAATCACGGTACCCACATTATCAAAAGATTGCGTACGCGGTATTCATGGCATCCCGGAAGCTACGACACTACTTTCAAGAGTGTTCAATAACAGTAGCCTCGAAAGTACCACTTAACGATATTATAAACAACCGTGACGCAACGGGCCGGATTGCGAAATGGGCCATCGAGCTCCTCCCGTTCGACATAACTTATAAGCCACGACGAGCCATCAAGTCACAAGTCTTGGCCGACTTCGTCACAGAATGGACGGAGGCCGAACTCCCTAAAGAGTACGGCACATATTCAAATTGGATCATGCATTTCGACGACTCCAAGATGTTGGCCGGACTGGGGGCTGGCATCGTTTTGATGTCCCCCACAGGAGACACAGTTCAATACGTATTACAGATTATGTACACGGACTCCAACAATGCAGCCGAATATGAGGCCCTTTTACATGGTCTCCGGATGGCAATATCCATGGGCATCCAACACCTAGAGGTGCGCGGGGACTCGAACCTCACAATATCCAAAATAAATGGAGACTTCAATGCTAAGGATCCAAAAATGGCAGCTTACTGCAACGCCGTCCTAAAAATGTCAGCTCGGTTCGAGGGGCTTGAATTTCACCATATAGCCCGGGAAAATAATCAGGCGACAGATGTCCTGGCACGCATCGGCGCAAAACGTGATGTAGTCCCCCCCAACATCTTCTTGGAAAGGCTGTTCAACCATTCGTGGCATGGGAAGGGGAGCCAAACAATAGCAGCCCGGACCCAACCGCACTGCCCGACACCGAACATTCTGACACAATCGGAGGCTCTGCCAATGAAATAACACCTTCAGCCCACGTAATAATGGCCATCATCGCCCCGTGGGCAGAACCATTCCTCGCC
This sequence comes from Triticum urartu, assembly GCF_003073215.2. NCBI lineage: Eukaryota > Viridiplantae > Streptophyta > Magnoliopsida > Poales > Poaceae > Triticum > Triticum urartu. Next base: position 210,318,152 of record NC_053022.1, on the reverse strand, counting down.
TACCTTACTAGGCAGGAACTCCCCGAGGACCAAAATGAGGCACGCTGCATAGTGCGGTGATCCAAAGCCTACAGAGTCCACGAGGGAGAGCTTTATAAGAAAAGCACTACCGGAGTCCTTCAAAGGTGCATCTCCGAAGAGGAGGGGAAGAATCTCTTGGCTGAAATTCATGTCGGACTCGGCGGTCATCAAGCTGCAGCCCGGTCCCTTGTAAGCAAGGCCTTTCGTACAGGCTTTTATTGGCCGACGGCCCGGGCAGACGCTCAGGACTTAGTCCAACGATGCACCGGTTTCCAGCTCTTTGCAAACCAACGCCATATGCCACCCACTGCCCTCCAAACCATCCCCATTACTTGGCCCTTCGCAGTCTGGGGGCTTGACATGGTTGGACCCCTTAAAGGCGGAACCCACAAGCAAAAATACTTACTAGTCATGGTGGATAAGTTCACCAAATGGATAGAAGCCAAGCCTGTTAAGACAGCCGAATCCAGACCGGTGATAGACTTTATATCCGGGGTTGTACACCGTCACGGCGTCCCCCACAAAATCATCACTGATAACGGCACGAACTTCATGGCTGACGAGGTAAAACTCTGGTGCAAAAACATGGGCATCAAGCTCGATTATGCTTCTGTCTATCACCCACAAACTAACGGCCAGGTCAAACGTGCAAATGGTCTTATCATGAGCTGCATCAAACCCAGATTAGTGCGGTCCCTCAAGGAATCTAACACGCACTGGGTAGAGGAGCTCGACTCCGTACTCTGGGGGCTGCGGACCACGCCGAATCGCACCACCGGATACACACCATTCTTTATGGTGTACGGCACAGAGGCAGTTTTGCCTTGCGATATAATTCATGACTCACCTCGAGTGCGCATGTACGAAGAAAGAGAAGCCGAGATCGATCGGCAGGACAGCTTGGACGCATTGGAGGAGGAGCGTGACGTGGCAAAAGCCCGTTCCACATTCTATCAACAGCAGGCTCGAAGATACCAAAGCAGAGAAGTACGGGCCAAAAATTACAATGTTGGCGAATTAGTTCTACGACTACCGGACAAGAAAAAGGACAAACTCAAGCCCAAGTGGGAAGGTCCCTTCATAATTGACCAAGTCCTGACTGGTGGAGCGTACCTCCTGCGGGATGCATCGGATAACCGACTCTAGCCAAACCCATGGAACGCAGCCCATCTCCGAAGATTCTATGCCTAGCGTTGGACTCTGTGTTCGTCTCCTTCCTCTGTCCATTTTTTATATTTTCTGTCTTACATTTCTCTTCTTCTCTCTCTCTCTTATAGCCTCTAAAGGCTCATAAAGTGACGCGCTATCCGCGCTCATTAAACCTGGGGCCTTCTTTAAACAGAAGCTTATTCATACGGGCTTCATGCCCAACACATGTGTCACACTTCCGCATGTACCTTTTATTCACCATTATATGCATCGATATGACTTAAGTTTTGGCCAAGCTGGGTTGCCTGGCTCCTGTGCTTACCCCTACGTTCCCGATTGTTCGGCTAGGTGGTAAAGGGAGCACCTCTGCGATTGTTACTGCCGGGTCAGCCGGACGTGTACCTCAGACTGGGTGAAGTCAAAAGCTAGCGTTCTTAAGGGAATATTCGGTCGATGAACTAAAGATGATATTTTTTTTATTTTTATCTATACGCCCCTAGATGTTTTTCCTGCGTTTCTTTTCGCAGTATGGACATGCACCTTAGGGCATGCCTCCCAGGGAAAGGAACCCCTAACGAAACTATTCTCCCTGGAAGATGTTTCTTACTAACCATGTAATATAACATACCTAGTCGGGCACTTGTCTGTTCACGCCCTAATGACCCCTACGCCTGGTCTCCATGCATTCCCCGATTCCTATATAACCGCATGGGAATTCGGACACACTCCGGACCGTCAGGTCCCGAGGCTGAAGCGAAAAGGTTGGCCATGACAAATGATCTACAATCCGGCTAGAAGGCATTATAAATGTCAATTAAATTACATAGTCATTTTGACTGGTTGTATTCCTCTTCAATACCATCTAACAGGCTGTCTAATTTACAGTCCTGCTGGGAATACTTTGCGGCCAACTCTACTTGGCCGTATACTAAGCTTACAGGGATATCCTTCCCATCGGGCCCTACAGGACCGACCTCGGCCATGTGGTTGGGGTCAGCCTTTGCGTACCACGTCTTCACCATGGCCCAAGCCTCCCTAGCGCCTTGACGGCAGGCTGATATCTTCCACAATCGGAAGTGCCGCCATGCTCCCTTTAGCTTCTCCGCAAGCTCTCCAAGACCTTCGGGCATGGAGACGGATGGCCACAGGGCCTGGGCGATGCCTCGCATCGCCTGCCAAACTCGATCGAGCAGTTGCGAGAGCTCGGGAAGAAGGTCACCCGTAGAACCGGGCATCTCCTTTGCAGGACGACCTGTTAGCACACCTACAGACATTGCTCTGTTAGTCGACTTCCCCGCTGAACTTTCTTTCAAAAGGTTCGTTCAAGCACTTACTAAATATGCCGTGCCGAAGCCGCTGATTCTCCTTCACGGATTCTGACAGCTGGGCACGAACATCTTTCAGCTCGACGCCCAGCTTGGTGTTGGCATCTTGGAGATCGTTCTTCTCCCCCATCACCTTTATCAGCACCCTCTCACTAGCCTTTAGCTGGTGTAGGAGGTGTTGCCTTTCCGGATTCAATCCGGCGCCATCTGCAATTTCATTTGTCAGATTCGCACCAAAGCCGTGCTTCGCAAAATACTTATCTTTCGCAGTGTATATTACCAGAGGGGGTCTCCTTAGGCTCCCCTACCGCGGCTAGTGCGGCCTCCAGTTGGGCTTTGCACTCTTCCAACTCCTTGGACAATAGGGAACTCTTTTCTATAAGAACCTGCATATCAAATGATCCTTAAGTCAGTTATTCTAACTGTTTCAAGTCTCGGGGGCTACTGCTACATATATAATTACCAAAATTTTCTTACCCATATGTCTTTTACATATTGCTCCGTGGCTCTGGCTAGACCATTTTGAGCGGCACGGAGGTGCGCATCTCCCGAGTTGAAGGCATCTAACACCCCTTGGGAGAAACAAGCATCGCGAAGAATTGTCCGGCGATGCCTGTGGTTCATGGCACTCTCCACCTCAGAGTTTGTGGCAGACAACCCGTCCACATCCTCCGTCGGAGGAGCGTCGGGCGCGCGCCTTGTGTTCGCCTCCGCCTCCGGACCAGGTTTTGGAGCCTGGCTGGTGGAGGCACGATTAGCAGCCTCTCCGGGTATAGTCCGGCGAGATCTCTTTGTCCTGAAGAGAGCACGAGTGTCAATGTGCCTCGAAGGTATAACACCTGGGATAAGGGGGCGCGCCATACCTTTGCGCTGACGCCTCGGTCCGGACTGCACTTCTTTTCGGCCCACGGGGCCCTACGGCCCCTCGTTGGCTTGTCGCCGCAGGTTTGGCCTTCCGCCTTAAAAACCTCCCCTGCAAAGTTCGGTTGCAATCAGGAAACCGAACATGAGTGGGCGGACACCTATTCAGGTACTGGGACTTCGTTCTCAGGTACCTGGGGCGTCAGGATTAGCCCTGGGTAATCGGCCGTAATGTCCACCAAGGTGTTGTCCTCGCTCAATTGATGGAACACTCCATCAATCAGCTCCACAGATATGTCCGGATCCTCTTGAGAGGCCGGGTCGAGGGACCGTCCTGGGTCCTCGGGTTGTGGAGGAGGGCTGCTTATTTCCTTAACAGCCCGGCGCAGTTCCTGCGTTAAAGTCGCCAGACTGAATATTTAACAATGGGAATACAAAACGGATGGACAAGTAAATACGGCCGCTTACCTAGCTCGGGGGATTGTGCATGGAGAATCCACCCTGAGGGTTGACGCGGAGAAATTCCTCCTCTTCTCCCTTATACAAAGTGGACAAGATCTTTAGCAGAGCGACAGCTGAATCCGGCCCCTTACGACCATAGCGGGTGGCGTCGTCCTCCCCGTTGAAGTCCCACATGGGGTGGCTTCTATACTGAAGCGGTTGCACCCCCCGCATAATGCATTCGGCCATAACCCCGATCATGGTTAGTCCGGAATGGGCTAACAATCTTATTTGGCCCATCAGGTAAATGATGTCCCTATCACGTTCCCTCTGAGGGCTTCATGGGCGCCAGCTTAGGTGCTTCTTTAAGGGAGCACTGTTGAATTTAGGGAGGCCAATCCGGACAGGATCCGGTAGCGGGACGTCTTCTATATAGAACCATTCCGAGGGCTAGTCTTCGGACGCCTTCTTTGGGGTTCCGGACAGATATCCGGTCCCGGCGATGCACCACACTTCGGCTCCGCCCACTTGATACATTGACCCTGTCTTGGAACGGGGCACGAGGCAAAATAGCTCCTTCCACAGTCCAAAATGAGCTTCAACACCCAAGAACAGCTCGCAGAGGGCTACAAAGCCCGCGATATGCAATACTGAGGCATGCGTGAGAAGATGTAGCTGGAGGCCGTAGAACTCCAGCAGCCCCCGGAGAAATGGGTGGATTGGAAATCCGATCCCCCTTATTAAGAAAGGGACAAGGCACACCCGCTCTCCTTTGGAGGGATTAGGGGCATTCTCTGCTTGCTCTCCGCCGTTGTAGATGGCAAGACCGGCTCGAACCGGGACCATATAGGCTGGGGGGAGAAATCCCTTGGTCTGGAGCGTCACTAGCTCGCTATGCGGGGTGGAACATCTCTCCCAATATCCAGGCTTAGGGCTGGAAGGGCGAGGGGAGGAGTTGCGGCGGCTGGCCATGGTGGAATGGACCTTTGTCGGATGCGCTCTGATGAACACTCGTGGAGGGGAGAAGGTGTGGATTGGACCTAAATCCTCGTCCCCTTAAATAGGGCAGCTCATTTACGCGGCTAGGGGTGTGAATGTAAAAACACTCAGACTTTTCATATTTGTTTGACACGTGGGAAGCGGCCATTATTGGGCGTAGAAGCCAAGGAGCGCAACGTCTACAAGAAACCGGACTTTATTCAAACAGGTACACGGAATTTGGAGGAGAACCTGCCTTGCAATGCCGAAGACAATCTGCGTGCCGGACTCATCGTCATTGAAGCCTGGTTCGGGGGCTACAGAGGGAGTCCTGGATTAGGGGGTGTTCGGATAGCCGGACTATACCTTCAGCCGGACTCCTGGACTATGAAGATACAAGATTGAATACTCCGCCCCGTGTCCGGAAGGGACTTTCCTTGGTGTGGAAGGCAAGCTTGGCGATACGGATATGAAGATCTCCTACCATTGTAACTAACTTTGTGTAACCCTAACCCTCTCCGGTGTCTATATAAACCGGAGGGTTTTAGTCCGTAGGACAACATACACATCAACAATCATACCATAGGCTAGCTTCTAGGGTTTAGCCTCCTCGATCTCGTGGTAGATCAACTCTTGTACTACCCATATCATCAATATTAATCAAGCAGGACGTAGGGTTTTACCTCCATCGAGAGGGCCCGAACCTGGGTAAAACTTTGTGTCCCTTGTCTCCTGTTACCATCTGGCCTAGACGCACAGTTCGGGACCCCCTACCCGAGATCCGCCGGTTTTGACACCGACACTCGCACTTTGAGAACTTGGCGTAGAACTGATGTTCCCTGAGCTTATCGAGCACCAAACGCAAGTGCTTGGCATGATCTTCCTTGTTCTTCGAAAAGACCAGAATGTCATCGAGATAGACCAAGACGAAGTCATTTGTGTAGGCGTTGAAGATGAAGTTCATCATGCGCGAGAAAGTCGGCAGAGCGTTGACGAGGCCAAAAGACATGATAGTGTATTCATATGAACCATAGCTTGTTCTGAAAGCCGTCTTGGGGATATCTTGCTCACGGATTCGAATCTGGTGATAGCCCATACGGAGATCAAGCTTGGAGAATACTTGAGCACCTTTGAGTTGTTCGAACAGCTCATTGATGTTGGGAAGTGGGTACTTGTTCTTTATAGTCTTCTTGTTCAATGGACGGTAGTCAACACAAAGTCGGTCTGTTCCATCCTTCTTCTTCACAAAAGAACTCCACAACCCCAAGGAGAAGAACTAGGTCGGATGAGACCCATTCGCTCTTGAATATCGAGTTGCTTCTTCAGCTCCTTCAATTCTTTAGGTCCAAGCTTGTAAGGACGTTTGCAAACAGGTTCCGTGCCAGGCTCAAGATCGATGACGAATTCAACTGGCCGGTGCGGAGGCATTCCTCGAAGCTCTTATGGAAAGACGTCTTGATATTCGCAAACGACTGGAATTTGAGAGATGGCATCCAGTTCACCCTTCTCATTGAGAGAAAACAGACGGATGGTATCATCCCTTGCGGCAAAGACAATTACATCCTCAGACGAATGAGTCAATTGAATCTGCCTGGCAGCACAATCAAGCTGAGCCTTGTGCTTAGAAAGCCAATCCATTCCAAGAATAAGATCAATATCCGAGTTACCAAGAACCACTGGAAAGGATAGAAACTTGTAGTCGCCCAACGTGATAGTAACATCCGGGGCCATAGTGCTTGCATTCATGAATTTACCCGGAGAAACAACGGATAACTGTCTAGGCAACTCTTGTAAAGGCAACTCATGCTTAGAAACAAATGGTCTGGAGATGAAACAATGCGATGCACCAGTGTCAAAAAGAACTTTTGCAGGAATATCGTTAACAGGAAGGTTACCCATGATGACATCTGACGAGTCCTATGCCTGAGCTGCATTCATCAAGTTGACCTTAGCAGACTTGGGGTTATGCTTGACCACAACTGTACTTGCCGATCTCACAGGAGGAGGAGGAGGGAGACGCCTCTGATTGAAGCATTTGTTGGCATGGTGACCCTTCTGTTGGCACTTGTTGCACGTGACCTCTGAAAGCGGACGGTGATACGGAGCACTCAATCTTGGAGCTTGAGACGAAGTCTTGTTCTGAAAGCCAGGGTTGGGTGGGTGGGAAGATCCACTGCCACCTTTGCTCTTCTGCTGATAAGGCTGACGGAACGGAGGAGGAGGAAGCCAATATTTCTGCTGCTTAGCCACTTGAGTTGAGGAAGAAGGAGTAGCATTTGTGGCTCGTTTCTTGGAAGCATCACACTTCAGTTGAGCAGTCTCTTGCTTCATTGCCATGTTGTAAAACTCATCGTACCTCTTGGGCTCAAAGAGGACAAGAGCTAGCTGGATTTCTTCTCTCAGACCACCCCTGAACTGGTATATCATGCTCTTCTCGTCAGGGACGTCTTGCTTAGCAAAACGGGCGAGCTTCTGAAACATCTTGTTGTACTCGTAGACAGACATAGAGCCTTGCTTCAGGTTGCGGAATTCCTCACGCTTGCTTTCAACCACGCTCTGAGGAATATGATGAGCTTTGAAGTCTTGACGGAATTCATCCCAGGAAATCACACGGCCTCCTCTGGAATCTTTGTATTGTTGAAACCATTATGCAGCTTGGTCTTTGAGTTGGAAGGAAGCGAACTTGACAAAGTCCTCAGGTCTGACGTTACTGCACTCGAAATGCTTGCATATGTCCACGAGCCAATCATCAGCGTCTGTTGCCTCAACACAATTGCTGAAGGTCTTTGGCTGGTTAGCAAGGAACTGGTTGAGTGTAGCAAAGTGATTCTGATTGTTGCCTTGGCCCTGGTTCCCTTGGTTGCGCTCTTGGAGAAGTTGCATGATTAGCTGCGTGTTTGCATTGGTAGCGGCCATCACAACTTGCCATGCCTCCGGAGGTGGAGGTGGTGGTGGCGGATCAGGATTCGGAGTCGTGCGCGTTGGAGGAGCCATCCTGAAGAGGTTGACATCCATTAGCACATTGATAGACAAATATTGAAGCTGAATCAAACGGGTTGAAATTGCAACATATAGTCTTCACATCCGAACAAAATGAACGAATGCATTCCAATGGAAATGGTCACATATCCATAAATTGAAAAGCCACTTAGAATTGAGGTAGAAGAAAAACAACAACAAGGTACGGAACAAGAATGAATACTCGGTAAGGATCACCCAATCTCAAACCAAATATCCATGGAAGAAGAACTAGAGCTACAAGCATTCCCACCTATGAAACTCCCGAACCTTTCCGGTAATGCAACCAGGTGTTGGGGATACAGGGGAAGCATAATATCTCACCCAAATCTAGCAAATCCTACTTCCAGCTGTATCCATCCTTCAACACATAACCAAGAAAAACTTCGGAAATCGTCTACCTCAACCTTCGAAAAGCATCCGTTATACAAGTTATGGCAATACTCCCGAACTCCCGCCCTAGTACTGGGTGGCGTCGAGGTTATCTCACCAACAACTGCATAAAAGAGATTTTCAATGTCGGCGAACCTAAACTCAGGTATTCCAGAACTGCAACGATAAAATTGTGACGACAACACCTCGGAGCTCAACTCCCCGGGACACTGCCACAACCCCTAAATGACAGGAGGCACCAAGAACAATGTTCTCGTCACAAATCGATCGGAACGATTCCAAGATACCTACATGATCCTAAAAAAATTTAGTGAAATTTGAGAAGAGAAGAGTCAAAACTCTACGCCAGGATGCCTCACCAGAGCGATGAAGGGACTGGGGAGTAAAAAGAATTCCTAAACTCTCCGATATATAATTCCTAAATGACTCAAAACATTTTTCTAGACTCAACAACGCCAGCTATTCGATCAAGCAGGGGGGCTCCTAAGGTCGGGGAAGACTCTGATTACCAACTTGTAACGCCCTCGATGCGGCTATATCTCCTACGTGTCGAAGCACGACTTAGAGGCATAACCGCATTGAAAGCAATGTCGCAAGTAAGGTAATCTTCACAACAACCCATGTAAATAGATAATAGGGGAAAAAGGTACATAGTTGGCTTACACTCGCCACGTCACACAAATACATGAATAACATTACAATCATCCAATACACTCATGGTCCGACTACGGTACCAAAATAAAAGATCAACCCCAACATGCGACACGGTCCCGATCGCCCCAACTGGGCACCACTACTGATCATCTGGGAAAGACACGTAGTAACGGCGAGAGTCTTCGTCGAACTCCCACTTGAGCTCAAGCGCATCATCTGGAATGGTATCGTCAGTCCCTGCATCTGGTTTGGAAGGAATCTGTGAGTCATGGGGACTCAGCAATCTCGCACCCTTGCGATCAAGACTATTTAAGCTTATAGGTGAGGCAAGGTAATATGTGGAGCTGCAGCAAGCGACTAGCATATATGGTGGCTAACCTGTTCGCAAAAGAGAGCGAGAAGAGAAAGCAAAGCACGAACGAAGAACTATGATCAAGAAGTGATCCTAGAACAACCTACGTCAAACATTACTCCAACACCGTGTTCACTTCCTGGACTCCGCCGAGAAGAGACCATCACGGTTACACACGCGGTTGATTCATTTTAATTAAGTTAAGTTTCATGTTATCTACAACCGAACATTAACAAATTCCCATCTGCCCATAACCGCGGGCACGGCTTTCGAAAGTTCAAAACCCTGCAGGGGAGTCCCAACTTAGCCCATCACAAGCTCTCACGGTCAACGAAGGATATTCCTTCTCCCGAGACATTCCAATCAGACTCGGCATCCCGGTTCTACAAGACATCCTCGACAATGGTAAAACAAGTCCAGCAACACCGCCCGAATGTGCCGACAAATCCCGATAGGAGCTGCACATATCTCGTTCTCAGGGCACACTCAGATGAGCCAGGCGTCGGGTAGGCCAGCCCAGAGTTGCCCCTGGTAGCCCCGGACATCGCTTAGTTGGACCAACACTTAGAGAAGCACTGGCCCGGGGGGGTTAAAAATAAAGATGGCCCTTGAGTCCGTGAAACCCAAGGGAAAAAGGCTAGGTGGCGAATGGTAAAACCAAGGTTGGGCATTGCTGGAAGAGTTTTATTCAAGGCGAACTGTCAAGGGGTTCCCATTATAACCCAACCGCGTAAGGAACGCAAAATCCGGGAACATAACACCGATATGACGGAAACTAGGGCGGCAAGAGTGGAACAAAACACTAGGCAAAAGGCCGAGCCTTCCACCCTTTACCAAGTATATAGGGGCATTAAGATAACAAGATAATATAGTGATATCCCAACAATAAACAATGTTCTAACAAGGAACGATCTCCAATCTTCACCTGCAACTAGCAACACTATAAGAGGGGCTGAGCAAAGCGGTAACATAGCCAAACAACGGTTTGCTAGGACATGGTGGGTTAGAGGTTTGACATGGCAATTTGGGAGGCATGATAAGCAAGTGGTAGGCATCATATCATAGGCATAGCAAAAGAGCGAGCATCTAGCAAGCAAAGATAGAAGTGGTTTCGAGGGTATGATCATCTTGCCTTCAAAGTTGTCAGAGTTGACTTGATCCTCATAAGCAAACTCAACGGGCTCCTCGTTAGAGAACTCGTCTCCCAGATCTACCCAAACAAGACAAACAAGCAAAAGGAACACAATCAACCACGTGCAATGCTCGAACAACATGATGCAAACATTGTATGCTATGCGGGATGCGGTATGTGATGCATATGCAAGATTTGACAAGGAATGATTGAACCTGGCCTCAACATGGAAATCCAAGAGTTCCACTGGAAAGGTGAGGTGATTTCGGTTGAAATCGATATAAAGATCATCGGAATCGGATGCACGGTTTGGAAATGGCAAGCAAAACAAATATGGCACCGGTCTGCGATAATCAGCAAGTAGCCATCTAAATGCATCAAGATAAATATGCTACAGCACTCAAATATGACAACAAAATACATGGCAGGGATCCACTCATGATGCTTGACAAAAGATGAACAATGAGCTACGGCCAACTCATCCATTAACAGGTTCAAACAAGCATGGCAAAAGTGCAAATGATAACAGGTTTCAAACTTAGTGAAATTAACACAAGTCTGGAATTTAACATCAGGAAGCACACTTTGGAGCATGAAAACTATATTCTACACGCAATTAACATGGAAAAGCAAGGCATGCAATGAACCTACCCAAAACACTTAACAAAAGTCCCTTAGTGACCTTGAGCCAAAAGGGATCAGAAAATACAATTGCAAACATGTGAACATGGCAAAAACATAATCAGATTACAGACTTAGTGAAAAACTGGAGCATGCAAATCTGTTGACGAGTTGGCATGTTTACGAGCTCGATGCACTCACTACAGAGCATGGCATGACAAACTAAGCATACACCCAATAAGAATACATGTCATAGAAGCTATACACGGCAAGAACAACAACATAGCATGCACGGATCAATAACAACATCCTCGGCAAAATCGCTAACAAGTCAACAATCTGCCAGGATTCACGAAATAGCCAAAGTAGAGCTCGATTGACTCAAGCTAGGTTGCTCCATAAATGCAAACAAAGACATGGATGGATATAGAACCACAATGTTAACAAATCATCCTTACTGATCATCCTCAAAAGAGGCACGGATCACTAGGAAACAACATGAACATATGGCATAATGACAAAATTTAGGACAAGGACTTGGAGAAATTCTAAGTCCCTGAAATCAGCATTAACGAATGCACTACTTT